>NC_135497.1:269127657-269286463 GCF_052857255.1 Amblyomma americanum
CGACGCAAAAAAAAAAAAAAAAAACAACTTGATGACCGGATATAGCAGAGGCATAAAGCAGGCGCAGTACAAGACTGAAACGAAGCTTGGATAAAGTACGGACGAGCCAGCGGAATGGAACGCACACAAGAACGTGTTTTTTTTTCTTCAGAATTCCTAGTCCCGTATGGCCTGTGAAGAACTCCTTTTATGTTGAGGGAAGAGAATAAATGAGGAGAAGAAAAAAAAGGCAGGGAGGGGAGGGAGGGAGCTATCCCTATAACATCATGTCGGGATAAAACCGACAACCAGCCACGGTCATCCGCATACTAAATCCCACTTCCTTCCTCACCTTGCTCCCCTAACGTTCTCAAATTATTTTCGCGGAAGTACAGACGAGGTACTCTCAGTTTGCCGATCGACTTGAAGCTAAAAAAAAAAGAGTAATGCAGCATTTGAAGAAACAAAAGCAGAAAAAGAGAAGTACGAAAAGCAAGCCCGTCTACTTCGCTGGACAAGAACTGCCGGAAAAAGCAAAGACACACGCGGCAAGGCTCACCGCGCTGGCTAAGAGGAGGAGTGCGCGAAGGAAGAGGACATATCTACGCGTTTCTGCGTTTTCTTTTTCTTTCATTTTGTAGAAGCCGCTATTCCCTCCTTTCATTCCCGCCCTATTTTTTTGAACGGGAAGACCATCACTTGCGTGGTAGTTGCTTATACTGCACGTTCCTTCGACGTCGGAGGAACAATCAAAAGTCGAGAGAAGCGGCAGCAAAGGAAAACTGGCCTTTTCTCTTCATATTTGAGAAGAATGTACTACACGGAAATCGTGGAGACGTGGAGAGCGGCAGCAGCGTTTTGACCATGTCGAGGAATGCGTGGAGTACGGTATATTCGTTCCAGGAGGGGGATAGAAAAAAGACAAACGAGAAACGTCGTTTTCTTCCCCTCCTCACTTATGCTGTCGGCGGTCGGACATGTTCCGTGCGAACGCGGCCAACGGCGCTTTTTTTCACTCGCTCTCCTTCTTCAGCGATTGCTGCATGAGGGGCTCTCTTTGCGGTCCTTATGGCGCTGTTCGTAGTCGTATGGCGCAGCGCAGTGAGCCCCCAAAGAACGAGAAAGAGAGAAAATAGTCCAGACTTTCAGACCTCACGCCAGCTATGGCGACAGCTGTAGGCCGCCTTCCGCTCCCCCACATGAGCGCCCGCTGGATCAGAGTGCCCCATACGGGACATCGTCCAGGACGCCTACTGTATATATCGCCAGGACGGTCACCATAGGTAGTCTATTCTGCCCGAGGAGTTGCTGGGGGGGTTGTTGCCGCGAGGTGGACTACATTGCATCACATGACCGCTCGGGGAAGAATCTTAAGAACAGCTGCTCAGAGCAATAATAATAATAATAATAATAATAATAATAATAATAATAATAATAATAATAATAATAATAATAATAATAATAATAATAATAATAATAATAATAATAATAATAATAATTGGTTTTTTTTGGGAAAGGAAATGGCGCAGTATCTGTCTCATATATCGTTGGACACCTGAACCGCGCCGTAAGGGAAGGGATAAAGGAGGGAGTGAAAGAAGAAAGGAAGAGAGAGGTGCCGTAGTGGAGGGCTCCGGAATAATTTCGACCACCTGGGGATCTTTAACGTGCACTGACATCGCACAGCACACGGGCGCCTTAGCGTTTTTCCTCCATAAAAACGCAGCCGCCGCGGTCGGGTTCGAACCCGGGAACTCCGGATCAGTAGTCGAGCGCCCTAACCACTGAGCCACCGCGGCGGGGCAACCGGAGTTCCGATTTATCACTTCTATGGATGACTACTTTGCGTTTGCGTAACATTCAGAACCGCGGGCTCGATGATAAATGTTGGCTTTGGGTGCGCTGCATGATTTCAGCATTGACATGTACAGAAGGGAACAGACGACTCGCATACGAAAATCACGCAACGACTAACTTTGATAAAAAAAAAAAACACCCGGCAGCCATGGCAAGTGAGTAAACATTGAAAGGCTGATGATGGCACTTCCTTTTAGTTTGCCCGCTGGAGAGCAAATATATTCCCGAGTTTGTAAATGGCAGAGAAGGGAAGCTGAAACACTCGTCTTGTGTCGTCGATATCGCGAAAAAAGTGTGCGAGACTTCCATTTTTGTCTTCGAGCATGATTTTGCGAGCATCACGGTGTTCTCGAACACGGGCGTACATTTATATCTGGCGCAATGTAACGAAAAATCCTCCGGTGCTTGAAGAAGCCTCAAAGCGTTGTTTTGTGCACTCTTGTTCCGTGCTTTGTACAACACCCCGTCCATGGAATGCATGGCTTTGTAAATGTTAAACAAATCCTGTTAACCACACTCTCTTGACATTCGGCAAGCTTCTTTGCGCTATATACTGACGCACTCCTTCCATCTGGTCTTCCTCCTGGCTCTTGTTAACGTTTTTAGATGAGACTTTTAATTTGTGGGGAGCAGAAAAAACCTCAGTTACGTCTTGCCATAAGCCACCGCCTTCAATCTGTAAGCGGTATGGTGAAAACCACTTCCACTGTTTTCTATCCGCGGAGTTTTTCCTTTACCGCGCGCTTCTTTCCCAGCACTTGCGTGTCTTATTATTCCTTCAGCAAACGAAACCATCGCAGCCATCGGGAATCAGCTGTCTTTCATGCACTTAGCCTAGCTTTAAGTCTTCGTTGGGTGTCGTATGTGCAAGGTTTCTTCACTGCTTATAAACATGCAGACGTCACTATGGCCCTCTAAGCTAACTTGGTATCAGTTGAATCAAAAGCGGAATTCCTTCCTCGCCCCTTTTTCCTGTATTAGCGTGCGCGCTCTGGTCCATTCGTAAGAACTTGTGTTAAAAACTGCAGTCATTTTTTTCTTCAAGCTATTCTATTGCGAATTCTTAGTATTTGTACGTCTCACTCAAAGCCGCTATATTTTGTGTGTGTGTGTGTGGGGGGGGGGGGGGGCAGTCTCCTTTGAACCACATATTAGTTGGACTTTTTGTTGGTAGAAGAAATAGGGTTCAACATGGTTTTTACGTGTAAAGTGTCCCGCTTTGGGGAGAAGCGGAACCTCCCCATCCTCAGAATGGCCGCTGGTGGTCCGCCTTAAGCGTGCATGGAGGGAGCTCATCACAGATTGCGCCCTGCGATTGGCAGGAGTCTGTACCAGCGCAGGTGTTTGTAAGGTGTGCGACTCGCTATGTGCTGGTGGGGCACTGTGAACAGGACGGGAGAGGGATGGTGAATGTTCAGTGCATATGGCAGTGCTGCCACCCATCGACTGGCTTTGTAACTCATCGGGTGGCATGCGGTGTATTCCTGCTTTCCGGACACGCCTCGCACATCAGTTGTAACTTCAATGCCGTGCGTTCAGCGGCCAGTTGATGAAGCATCTGGCGAAAGGAAACTGCTACGGGGCAGTACGGAGGAGAGGTGCCGACAGAACACACGCTCTCCTCCGTCCTGCCCAGTGAGGCAGGTTTTGCTTCCTCGGCAGTAATTCTAATCACGCGCGTAATCACCGCACCGTGACTGGTGCTCGAACCTGAGGGCCCCTGGAACGAACGTAAGGAACTAGACGTCATCCACTGTAACCATGAGAAGGGTATTGTGAGCAGCTTGAGAAAAATAGAGCTATAGAACAGCAGTTCTTGCTTCTATAACTTTATTCAGATACAATTCAGGGACGAAGGGGTTAATTTCTCTCAAAAAAGGCCTCCCGGGCAATTGCGCCGGCTGATTGTAATGCCGCCGCGGTAAATCCGTGGCTAATCCCCAGTCACGCAAGGTTAATCCCCTCTCACGTTAGCGTGACAGGAGATTCACCAGGGATAAACCGCGACGTTATTAATGTCGGTCGACGCAATCGGCTGGGCGGCCTCTTTTGAGAGTCATTCGCCTGTTTGTTCTTGAGTTGCATACGACTGTACCGGCTGTTTCACCTAAGATGTTCTGCAATTTTTAAAATTGGCTTTATGAGTTAAAAGAGTGCTTTTTTTGGTATAGCATTGCCAGCTGTGTAGCGCATCAGAATACAGCTAAGACGTGCTACATAGTAGGCTGGTTAACTGATCTTGAATAGTCAACGTTTAACTATTGCTGTTAGTCTCCTTTATTATTGAGAGGCGTGTAGCCAACCGTAAGTAATATCCATATCAGTTTTTAGATCTTCTAAAACACAGTTAACCTCGGCGCTGTGGCCCAACAAATTCTGGCTATTTCGACGAGTTACGTGCACTGGAGGGTTTGCTTTGCGTGCATGCAGGCTTATCGAAAGCGCATGTACGCGTATTTTGGCGAATGTAGGGAGAATTTGCAGGGCCACAGCACCGAGGGTAACATGCGTTTTCGAAATTCTTAAAATTGATATGAATATTATTTACAGTGGCCTAAACGCTTCCCGATAAAAAAGGAGACTAACAGCAATCGTTAAAGAAGTTAACTCTTCAACATTTGTTACAAGCCTTCTGATGCACGCCTTGGCTGCATTCTGATTAGCTACACCGCTAACAACGCTATGCCGTCAAAAGCGCTCTTATAACTAAAAAATTATATTTTTAAAAATTGCAGAACATCTGAGGTGAAACTCTCGGCATGGTGGGTTCTATACGCTTGGGCGGTGACGACGATGGCGTAATTACAGTGCAAGAACAGGTTTCATTCTGCTACCAAAACGCAAGCATAACAAAAACATAATAGGTGAAAAGTCTAATAGGCTTCAAGCTACCTTGTACGGCAAATACGGACCCAAAAAAGGCAGTGTTTGGTTTTCTTCTGCCTATCCGCAGCAGATGAGTGTACGAGGAGTAGGCGGACATTCTGAACCTAGCCAGCACAGTAAAACTGAATCTTCGATTGCGGAAGAAATTAACAGGCGCTTGAAAAGTATCGGTGTTGTATGAAGAATGCTTCCCTAGCACACATGGCATGAGCGACATAAGAGCGCGCAGCTGCCTAAAGTAGCGCCAATTTTGTGCGTGCACACTTGAACAAAACCATCACTTATTCTCACCATGCGCGGAGTCATCCCTCATAAGCTTGCGGATAGGGCGGTCGTTCATAACATCGCTCATGATTCACCAGTCATGGCTACGCCGCATTTAACGCAACACCGAGCTACCTGAGTCATCTCTGCGGCTGCTAACCATGCTCCTCGCCGTCCTGATTACCGGCTGTCGTTCACAGCCTTTTCGGCGGGGCACCCTCTGGCATTAAAGCGGAAACGATGCAGTCTGACCTCTGTTATGTGCTCGAGGCAGGACATGCATAAAGCACCGTGCAGTCAAAGCGGGATAAGCCTGGAAGCTGAAAGAACCAGCGGACATTCGTGTGCTTCAGTAGAAAGAACGACGACATCGACATCGACAAAAATGTGGCCGTCATGTTTCTGGCTGTTTCGGCAGCGGAAGAAGAGCGATGGTGCACGCGAAGCTAAGTATGATTGCTCTGCCCGACGTGCGCGGCTCTTTAGTGCAGCTACATTACGTCGGGAACACGACCACTTGGCCGCACTCGAGGAAACCCAGAGCAGCGCTTGCATACTTTCTGCGATGACGTCTCGCTTGCCTCTCTTTCTGTCGGCGACACGCGGGGCATCGGTCGCGCGTATACTACACAACGCATCCATCCGCTTTGGGGGCGGCGAGCCGTCAGTCCGCGTGCGCGGGCTGGTGGCGTCGCAGCCGCTTGGGAAATCGGGGCGAATGCGCGGGCACCACGAGCAGCATCAGCAGCAGCGCCAGCAGCCCACTCAGCCGACGCCTTCTGGAACGTGCCGGCAGTGAGGGGGCGTCTGGCCGCGCATCCGGTATGCGCTTGTACCACGGCTGCCTTTCGTGTCGCCTCTCCTCTTTATGCGATACACCGTGGCGTCCCTTGGATACCAAGAAGACCATTAATAAAAGGAACTCATTTAGCGCTTATTCACCGCCCTGCAACCGGGAAGCGAGGAGGCGCCCGCGCGGGATTCGCTGCCTAGATGACTCGCGACGCATTTGTGCCGAGCCAGATGGTGGTGTGTGCTGTGTTTGAGATTTCTATCAGCGTCTAGGCAATATAGCCCGTGGTGTCTAAATTTAGTCCTAGTTATGATTATTATTTGTGTGCCAAGTATATTTAGGTCTTAGTTGCAATGTTGGAGTGTTAGCGAATGAGCCTTTCATAGTTTATATTGAAGCTGAAAGTCGCATTACTAACGGCTCTATTGAAAAGCGAGGGCCTAGAGGAGTTAGCATGCAAATTTACACATGATTGATCCATTCTGGCACGATTCTGGCATAGTCTAGCATGACTGGTTCATTACACAATTCCTGAACTGCTTTGTCGCATCCAGGCGTCTAATGGCATTGCGTAACACCAGTTTCAGTCATCGCTTAATGTCTTCCTTGCTGCTTCTAGCTTCTCCATGCATCAGTGCTTCTTGAACCTTTTCAATGTCCGGCTGTCAAATATCTCTCACTTTCTGCTCATTATATGTGACAGTTCTGATCTTTGGACTCGAGTCTTCATGTTCGGTGTGTTGTTGTTGTCGGGTTTTTGTCGTGTATTTTACAGCCGCCAGTGCCGTCCTTTTTACACTGCCTGCTTCTGTTGCTGCGTTCATCACGAAGAAATAATGTACAGCTTGGGATAGTTAGTTGCGATATTGACTTCGATACATTCAATATACGACGACAACTGTGATGCGGGCAAAATCACTCAAAATAAAGAGGAGAATTATTAATGTCGCTGTCAGAATATTAATGCCACTGTCTCCGTAAGTGACATTAATATGCTCTGAAATCGCGTTGCCTGCACAATCCTTGAGCACACTTCAGTGCTAAAACAGAAATATTATAGCGTCATATGCTTTTAATTTTTTGCTCACTTATGTGCCGATTTTTTTTTATTCTCTTCATTAGTAATTGCGCTTTCTTAGCCGCCGCGGTGGCTCAGTGGTTATGGCGCTCGGCTGCTGACCCGAAAGACGCGGGTTCGATCCCGGCCGCGGCAGTTGAATTTCGATGGAGGCGAAATTCTAGAGGCCCGTGTGCTGTGCGATGTCAGTGCACGTTAAAGAACCCCAGGTGGTCGAAATTTCCGGAGCCCTTCACTACGGCGTCCCTCATAGCCTGAGTCGCTTTGGGACGTTAAACCCCCATAAAGCACAAGTAATTGCGCTTTCAGTGCTAAATTGTTTGACGACCGTTTTCTAGCCAAAAGTTTTTAGTTACGTGATCTGTTGTGTGGTGGGGGGGGGGGGGGGGGGAATCGCCTTCCGTTCCTTTCTGTATGTACGTGCCCTCGTCAACGTGGAAATTATGCAGCGCACGTCATCTATAAAAGTGAATGTCCCCAATCTTGCGGAAGCGATTTCGTGTATCTTTGGACGGTAAAATAAGCGTGACACGAGACACAGTCCAAGGGCAGCAGCTCGACCAAAACGCTGGGCTTCACTCGTGAAGGCAGCATGGGAAAAGCTTATCAAGCTTGAATGCGAGGAATATTTTGCTCAAACAACCAGACACCTTCTATCTTACGTGCGATGGCGCTACCTCTGCCTTAACTAGCCCAAAAGCATATTCGTGGTGCTTATGTAGTAAAGCGTTTGGCGGAACATCGTCTCTGAGGGTGACGCGTTGTAATTAGTTGCTTATAATGGTAACGTCCAGCGAAAAAAAAACTGGCTAATGGCGGAGGCTTCGCAAACCGCGAGCGCAGCTAGGAAGACCGTGTGCAATGCCCAGCTCGAAGAACACGAGCGGACGAAGGCGCCGAACCAAATGACCTGAGAAATGCCGTAGTGTGGATTGCGCCAATCCATCCCATCTCTGACGCGCTAGTGACGCAGGACGAATCCACCGTCGGCGAGCCATCCTATTGGGCATGACATTGTCGATGGCGTTGTTTTGATATTTTTTTTTTGCAACTGCCAATCTCATTTTGCCTACCTGTATCTTTAGACCATGTTTGCTGCCCACTAAAAATATGTATATAGTTGGTTTCTGTTTGCAATGTATTAATTGCCCCCGCTGTAGTCGTGCAACAAGACCGGCAGCATTGCAAATACATAAGTAAATAAACACAAAACGCTACCGGCTTTCCCGCAACTCATTTCATGCTTCCATCTTCTCTGAAAGAAGAGATGTGCTATCATTCTACTTTTTTCTACTATAGGACGCATGAGAATGCAGCGAGAACAGCGAAAGATGCGTTAACCACGCCTGTAGAAGTGCGAGAGGAAAAATATTAGTGCAAGTCATCGACGACCAGCTGAGCTTGAAAAAAAAAAATATATTTGCAAGCTGCCACATTCTGCTGTGACTTCCGTATGAGTGAAGATTGGGGCAGGCATGCCATTCTTGTTATTAGCGTTTTCGTGAGCCGCAGAGCCGTAAGTGTAGATTATATCGCGCCAGTTCTCAGGCACTTGTGCTAATCTTGTTCAGCTCCAGCTGTATAATAGCTGACGCTGAACAAAATGTAGTGCTGTAGGAGTCGCATTGAGAAAGACACATATCTCTGCAAACGAAGGCATGAGCCCGCCGCATTTACGTACTTAATATTTGAAGTTCGCTCCAATACAGAACATCATAAATCATTCACTCCCGCACTCCGCACTTTCATGTTGTTGCACGACTTTGGGATTGTGACATGCGTCACGCGGATGCCTGCATTACAAGCAAGTACTTCAACGGTGCTATCTCCCTGCGCCTTGTTCTTGATCGCTCTTGGATGGTTTGTTTTTCGCCACGCTAAGTGCCTCAGCAATACTAGATTAGGTTCTGGCGGCAGGTAGGCACACTGGAATTGATTGGAGTAGCATACACATAATCCCAAGAATGCCAAGACTACATGCTTAGTAAAGATTAATTGATCAGGCAGTGTTCTGGTCTTAATGACTTCCTTATTGCGCCTGTTTCGCACCGTGTCTAAGATAGGCTTCGGCGTGTTTTTGGTACCACTGACACCATGCACGAATCCCCATCAAATTGTATCTAGGTTACGCACTGCTAATTAGTTGACATCAGAGGCTTCAGTGGGGACACATCCGCAATAAAGTAAAGAGATTAAAACGCACCATCATTACTGTTTTCCAAATGGAAACAATGAAAAGCTTAAAGAAAAAGGAATGCGAATTGCTTTCAAGCTTCAAGCTTGAAAGGAATTACGAGCGCGGTAGTCATGGTTTCGTGAAAAGGACGTGGGCAGAAAGCCAAAGGAAAGATATAGACGAGTTTCAGCAGTTTATGTTGCTCTAGCCTGCCACTAATGCCGCGCTCGTCTACCCCATGCATGAAAAAGTGAAAAATGCGAAGAAGCCGACAGGACCACAGCAGGACGTTCTCAAGTTCCTAATAAGTTACCAGAGAGAAGACGGCAACCTCGGCGTCGAAAAAACAAAAACAAAACGTTTTTACAAGCAACCGTGGAGCCACTCTTGTGCTCACATTCTTCGAAAGACTTAGCTGACAGCTAGCAGGCTCTCGCGAGTGACCACATAATGACCTTGAGTAGTGACGGCGTCGTCCAGTCACCGAAACGCTCGCGATGGCGAAAAGTAGGCCGATTAACTACGACGTTGAAGATTATGGTTGATTGATTGGTTTGACGCCTGAAAGCTACGAGGCAACGCTCTGCGCAAGCTCTGAATTAATTTCGATCATCTCAGGTTCGGCCACGTGCATTGATGTATCTGTACACGGGCATTTTTTTTTCTGGAAAGAGGGGGGGGGGGTGAGTGTGGTTCCTTTCCCCTCGTCGCCGCCGCCACGAATTGAACTCGCGAACTCGTCGTGCTGGCAGCGGTGACTCAGCGGCTGTCGCTTCTAGCTTCAATGCTTCAAACACATCCTCACAGTGTTTGAAGCATTGAAGATTATTCGAACGCAGGCATAATCATCCCCATTTTATAAATAATCATCTGAATTTTATGCCTTGAGGCAATAAGCATAGTTTTAAAAAATCCTCCAAACGCGATAGTTTTTACGTGGCAGGTTCTGCCATTTCGCGCGCATTTTACAGACGCTGAACGCGCGCGCATGGTCGTCCTGGTTGCCCTCTTCCTCTTGACTTTCCCGCTTGCGGCCAGCTTTCGACCTGCTGCTAGTAGAGCTCGTTTGCGCTTCGTTTTGAGGTTTCGGGCTTGCGCTTGCGGCGGTCTGATGTCTGCGTTGGAGAAGAAAGCGAGAGACCCGCAATTCATCGCGGTGATCAGACCAAACATGCTTGGAGAATATTGTGGCGCGTGTAAGGAACAAATGAGTCATATTTGTGGCTAGCAGAATAAGGAACATTTAGGGTAGTTTTAGGCAAACTGAATTGGCGAGTTGAACATAGGTCGGCCTTTTTCCACTGGTTTTCTTCGTACTTTCCCATTCAGCGCGCTTGGGGAAGGGCAACGATAAAAAACGAGCAAGTTGCCCAAAAGTGCGGGCGAATGGCCGACTACGTTTGAAAGTGGCGAAGAGGCCGAAAGACAATGCCTTTATGGAAGGATGAACATGTTAGACAGCCATTAAGTGCCTTTGAAAGCGAACTGCGTCGGAAAGGAATAAGAGTGAAGCCCACGAAGAGGTGTTTGCCGGCTGGCCGCCGCCGCGACTGGTAGCCTTGACGGCGCACACATCGCTGCAGACCCACGCGGCTGATCGAGTCCGAGACCGACTTGGCTAAGGAGAAACCCTGAGAACAGCTCGCCTGAGTACGGTCCAGGACATTATCTACCCGAGTGGAAACCAAACATGCAGAAGGGAGGCTGCACGCCTTCTTTTAACATTTCTGCAGGACACAGATCTTGTTTCTAAATGGTGACAGCAGGAACAGACTATGGCCTGCTGTGATTGAATGTGTGCGTACATGGTGTCTTCCGGAGTGGACTACGTTATACTGTGAGTGAATGTGTGTATGGATTGTGGCACTACAATGGCCTATATTCTACTGTGACTGAATATGTTCATAGTTGTTGACTTCTGGAGTGGACTGTGATGTGGACTGTGTGGAGTGATTGTGTGCATAGATGGTGACTGCGGGAGAGGAATGTGTGCTATTATAAGAGACTGTGCGAATAGCGGGGTATATGCTACAGGCTTTAGGACATTATTAATATAGAAGGAGCGCTACGGTGGGAGCAATTCCAGGCAGAATAAGCAAGGCTAATCACACCTGTAGCATACAACACCTCAACTCAACTCAACTCAGCAGCTCGTGGTCAAGGCTGCGGATAATCACCTGAAGGTACTCCGAAAGGTTGGCAGCAACCGTTAGGAAGGCGAGAAGGGAGATGTAAAGAAGCAGGGGTAAACATAAGAGGCTGTTTGAAAGTGTGGCACCAACCACAGCAGATGCGAGAAGGTAGCGCTGCTGGAGTGGGTTAAGAGACGAAAACTGCAGCCCTCGAAACACGGGGACGTGGAAAAGCGGCCTACAAATGAGCTCGCTCCTCTCGTCCCTACATTTCGAGCGTTTTAATTTTCGTCAATCATCGAGCTCAAACAGCTACCCTGATCTGGTAAAAGGAGATCGGAAAGTAATAGTTTGAGAAAAGTCTGGGCGTATGGTGCGATATGGTGCGACAACGACAAGAGACTGCCGTAACGTTTGTAGGGGGTGGGTGGGGGAAGGTTCTGAACGCCAATGGGCAATGGGAGTCTTTTGGGTAAGCACATATTACTAGGAACTGAACGGTGACAATTCTCGACGTGATCATTGTAATGTCGGGAGCAAAAGTTGCACATGCACGCAAACTTCGGTTAGACAAAAAAAGCGCTTTTAGCTTGTTGTGTTGAACAGGAAAATGGAATGCACAGGGGAAAAAATAGCTTCATTCGGGGTCGCAGCCATTTCAGAGGCGTATGCTGGTAAGAAAAGTGGGACGGCTGGTTGGGGGCCGATTGGTAGTATATTAAGAGGAGCAGGGGCAGTTGGAAAGGCGAACCCACAACCTTGCTGAAAAAAAGCCCCAGAGAAGACGACGTTGCCAGCATAAAAATAAACCACTTAAAAGCAAAAAGAATATTAAGGTGACTCAAAACCGTTGTAATAGAAGCCTCTCTTAAAAAAAAACGGAATGCTTAGAGACTTGGAACAAACTAAAAGAATCTAATATAGATAAGTGCGCTGTTGAGGACACACCTCTAGGCACTTAGAAGAGCCACCCTTCATTGAAGGCTGTATTCGCGAAGGAGGAAGAGGAAAACCTTTATTCGTCAGCCAATAAGGAGACTGTGTTGGATTCTTGGTCAAGTTAGGTGGCCGGGAGCCCTTGGTCCTCGGCGACCTTCTTGGCCCGCTCCACTGCCCGGAGTTTGATCATAGGGCGGGGAACTGAGCAGAACTGCCTTCCACCTGTCGGGATTGCGGTGTTGCAGTAAGTCCCAAGGCGGCGGGTCCTCCGGACAGGCCCACACTATCTGATATAGGGTCGCTCTTGAACCACACCTGGAACATACTGGGGAGTACTGATTTGGGGAGATATGGGAGCCAACTACTGGGCAAGGGAAAGTGTGGGTTTGTACCTGGCGCCAGATGACCTCTTTCGCTTTATTTAGGGATGTGTAGGGGGGGGGGGGGGGGGAGGGAATTTGGGTCTATCAAGACAGTCGTGGAGATTGATTTCGTTATAAGATACCAGCCTGTCTCTCGCAGACCGCAGGTATAAGGCGCCCACAGCCAGGCTGACGAAACCTCGTGTCAGCCGGGTTGGAGGATGAAGGAGTGCGCTGGTCCCCAGATCGATTGGATGTGGCGAGTGGTGTGGTAGGTGGTTAGAAGGAGAGCTGCCGTGGAGGGAAAGATGCTGCATTTCGTGAAATTGTGGATGACTGTTTTTGAGTCTAGGAGAATTGCATCAGCTTCGCTTGTGGAAAAAACAAAAGAGGAAATTTTTGGGTAACCTCATTTTTAACGAAGTGAAATTTTTGCAGATGTGGCGTATTTTCAACATTTTCTCCACGATGGGAAGAAACCTCGCAAAAACCCCGATTAGCACACCTCCGCGGCCGCTCCCATGCGCAATCTGGGTGAACTTGGGAGTATCAGTTATGTGGCAGATAGGTGAATGTTGTCTGGCATGGAATACCCAAAACACTCGCTCCTAAAGCATCGACGTCAGAATTGGTTTTGTTGAAGAAACTGCGTGCGTAAAACTATTAAAAGAGTTACCGTTACTTAATCAGCGCCAGTTGTAGTTACTTTCGATGATCTGCGGTCGAAATTTTTTGGACATCTTCCACCAGAAAGGTCACTAAATATTTTAACTGGTAGATAAAATCACCGCAAGTTAAGTATATAGGCTTACTCCTTCTGGCTCTAGGAGACCTCTTATATTGCTGCTTGAGTGTGACTCTTGAGACGCGTGTAAACTTTTCCTTAAACCCTTGGTTCATGTTAAGTGTAGCATTCCGGGTAGCACTGCAAACCATGGCGATGAACATACAAATGCGCGAAGATAATACCGATGAGAAATGCTCGCAATGCGGGCTTCGAAATGTGAATTGCCTTTTGAAGTGACTGTGTACCAATGGGTCTAGAAACATTTCATGCTACTTCAGATGTCAGCGGATAGATAGATCGCAAACTTCTGCTGTGTATAAGCTAAAACATTGCATTTTTCCGACTATAGATAGAAACTATATCTCGGTTTGATTTATGAGAGCGTTCACCAAAAGATAATCAATGACATAAACGTTTTCCAATAGTCGTAAACACGCCGTCATGGGCACAGTCAAGCCTCCAGTAAAATCTTTCTTCCTTTTTATTTTTTTTATCAACGTCTCCGCAGGCAGCGACGTGGCCAGAGATAAAGCGGGCCGACTTTACTGCTTCGAATACCCTAACGTTTTCTCCTAACGGCGCGTGGTCTCCAAGTCTTGCACGCTCTGGGCGAGCTGAATCTACCGCGCAAATTATTTAGTGTCATAAATAGGCGGACGGGAATGGAGGCTGGAGGGGTTTTATGACTGGGGATAAACGCTCGGCATCAAACGGAGCATTTACGTGGGCTGATAAAAAGCCTTTCTAGACGAGGAAAAGGCCCTTCAGCACGAAGTCTCGAATTACTGCAATAATTCGTTAAGCAATCTAAGAAAATAATTTATCGTTCATCGCAGTTAGAATGCTTTTTTTTGTCACACTTTTTAAGTTTTCTTTTTCTACACTCATGAGAGTCTCTTTTTTTAGTTCTACTGCTCTGAAGGCGCCTAAACTGAGATTACGTTCACAAAAGCCACAGCAGCGCGCACTTTCGTCCACTGGCAGACATGAGGAAAACACAAGCAACGATATACGTCACCGCCTCGATGGCAGATGAAACAACCGCGGGTGAAACTGGCTCGGAGTTAACGGAACCAATCTCAAAGGGAGAAAAAAACCCATACTTGTGCCTGCGCGCCTGTCCCTGCGAGCGAGCTTTGCCATGGAGGGCGATGACCGGATACGTCAGGATTTCACTTGAAGGGAATCTCTCACGAAAGCGCGATAAAGATCGTTCTTGCTATAGTCTCGGTCGCCGAGTGTAAATACCTCAAAGGGGCTCGTTACTTAAGGGGGCCCGATTTTATAGGTCGTGAAACGACTGCCTTACCGTCACGTCGGATTTTCGGATTTTATTTTCGCCTTCCTCGTTGTCTCGCTGCCGTGCACGTTCTTGCCTTTTCTGTTTTTCGTCACCCTGTCTTGGTGGGGGCCATTTCATGGCATCAAGTTGGGGACCCGCAGCGCTGTTATCGTACTATCGCCTCCTACCATGGCCGCACCGGATGTGCGCGGAGAAGATGTGTGCTGGGTCGTGCGCAGCTCAGAGCGCTCAGAATGCAATGGATGACGCCTCCGTGACTGCACGGTTCGAGCTGGCCTTGTATGATACGGCACCAGTGACTGACTGCGTTTAAGCTGTTAATCAGTCCCAGCTGTGCGCTTTTGATCTAAATGTTTAGTGCTTTTTGAAAGTGGTGTGAAGCGAACTCTCATGGAGTGGCGCGCCCACTTTAATTTTTCCTTCTCATATGCAGAAATCATTGGGAAGGACGAAAATTAAAGTAAGGTGTTCGCGATAAGCGCCGCTCTACTGAGAATTTCACGCCCGGTCACCCATCCCGTCGAGATGCACCTTCTTATCCTGAGTTTATTAGCAACACGCCTTTTGATATGCCACAAATGCAGCATATAGAGAGCTTGCTGCGGGCGTCTTTATAATTGTGTGTGCCTCTGTGACCTAAAAAAACAAACTAACTAAAGCGTGGGAACATTGGTGTACCCGCTGCATTTTTCACAAAATGTGCAGCGATGTGCATTACTAGCTGCGAGAATTCTATCGTACTTATAACTGCAGGGATGGCGCTAAATTTGGTCTCTGATTTTCGGCCATCGAAATGGCTGTGAATCTCCAGCAGAAGTGCAACGATATGTGGCCCAATTTGAAGCTTTCCGTTCATTCTACTTCGGTAAACCGTACAAAACGACATAGTTCTTTCCAAGGACAGACAACACAAACAGCCGCCCACGTCTTAAGCGCTTTGTTAGTCTATTTCTGTTAGTCTTTTGATTCAGCGCTGTGAAAGCTATTTCAGTTAAGAGGGAAATCCGGAGAAAACGAAAAAGAACAGCAAAGAAACTCAGTTCGTCAATCTGCTAACTTACACATCAGAAACGAACACAAAGAGGGCGAAATAGGGCATGGGAGTGGCTAGTGAAAAATAGACAAAGGAAGGAAAGAGAGCGGGTACGGGCAATGGAAAGCAGAGCAACGTTAGGCCATGCAGGACTGATTTGATCTGACGAGCAAAAGACGTGGGCTAGCCACATTTATGCGCCGAGAACGTCCATGGCCACTGTTATGGCTTTACGTCACACTAATAGTGTATTTTAGGGTTGGCGGTAAGTCGAGGCTAGCAGTGATACTCGGCGAATAATTTTGTACCGAATTGTTTGAACATTCATACCATCGCATGCCCTGCGGTCGGGTACTAAGCAAGACATTCTCAATGGTGCTGCAGGACGTATCTAAATTGAATTGTAATGACTATCACTGTATTTGCAATATTGATTGCAGTATTGATTACACTAGGTATTAGTCTCATATTCCGACTGCTCCAGCTTCTAATTCAAGCACATCGAGACAGTTATTGGCAACTTCCACGATCTCGAGAGGCCGCCTCAGTTTATCTCACATGACGTCGCTTAGGACTTATTTTGGGCTCAGTGTAGGTAAAATCGTGTTTGTTTTGAAATTTTTCGGTAAACTCGCGCTTGCGTGTCAATATTTTGTTGCTCGACGTTGTAAAAGGGCTAAACGAGAGACAAAGAAGAAATCGCTGTCGGAACTGTGAAAAAGGCTGGAGTGAATGCGGGGCGGTGCATGGCGGATGTGTACTTTGGAGAGAATTTGAAATAAATAACTTCGACGTTAAAGGCTTGTAGAAGGGGTGAATGGAAAAACTAGAAGCGCAATATTTTTTTTTTTTGCATTTAGCGTCACAGGTCGGGAGCTTTTCTACAAAACAAGCAAGAAACGCTCTCACTGTGGCATGAGCTTTAACTCCGAAAGCTTCCCCCGTTTTGCATTTTTTGGTACTTGTAGCGACACGCACGGCCTGCGCCTGTGAACTGCCGAAGATGGAGAAGGATCGCCAACACGCGCGGTTTAGAGCACTCGGGAGTTTAGCCATAGAGAAACATACTTTACGTAAGTATGTTTCTCTATTCTTTAGCCTCGGCCGCACCTGCGGCTGACGCCGCACCCCCGATCTCAACGTCGTCCAGGCCTTTAAAAATGTGGCCGCGGTCGAGTTCTATAGTGACCTGCACATTCTCATAAATCTTAATGACTACGTGTTACTTTAGATATAAATATAGATTTTTAATCGTATGTACAGGTGGAAAGCGATATCAGATCTTCTTCGCCGCACACTATTTTCTCAAAATTAACCGCGCCTTGTGCTTGCTCTTTCTTATAAGCGTTGGGTGGAAGGCTGGTCACGAATATAAAGACACTGTGCGACGAAGTGCTCGACGATGGGACGCAAGGGTTGGCAGACCAAGACTAGATTTTATGCTGGTTATGCTCGCAGTTATGTTGTAGTTAGAGAGAATGAAACGAGCAGCTGTATTCTGGAAAGCGATATCAGATCTTCTTCGCCGCACACTATTTTCTCAAAATTAACCGCGCCTTGTGCTTGCTCTTTCTTATAAGCGTTGGGTGGAAGGCTGGTCACGAATATAAAGACACTGTGATACAAACGCCCGTCTTAGTGCATGTTTCCAGTCAGAGCGAAGGCATGGAGCTGTAACGAAGTGCAGAAAAAATTATGACGAAATTGAGTTCGAGAAAATCAATATATCGCCCCTCCGTTCCTTTCCGTCGACAACATCAGCGCACATGCACGCCTTAATTACGCCTGCCATTCAAGGGACCATTATGCTTAAAACTTCTCGCGCTTCCGTTAGTCATGTGCACAGCAGTGGTTGTTAACATACAGCGCCTCGTATTTTCATAGCTCCGTTAAAATCAACTCTCCAGAAATAGAGGCTCGGTTCCTAATAAAAACTGCGCTGTCGTGGTGCTGCAGGAGCTCCATTACAAAGCGTGCAAACTTCCTTACCTTCATGCTCTCTCGGTATTGCTGGCCCCAGAAAACTCGCGGAATGACTTTTACCGCTTCTTCTATCTCGTCAACATGCAAACATCCAAGTGACATGCTTAGGACCTAAGAGATATTTTTACAGCAAAAACTAAGACAATAACGTCTTAATTTGTCTGTTTTACGCAATACTGCTAAACGGAAGGGCACGAATATTTATGTTCAACACAATTTTGGAAGCGAAAACTTCTATGAAAAAGCGCTCAGGCGGAAGAAGATGGTAAAACGATTTGATTTAGGGGGTTTGACGTCCCAAAGCGACTCAGGCTATGAGGGACGCCGTAGCGAAGGGCTCCGGAAATTTCGACCGCATGGGGTTCTTTAACGTGCACTGACATCGCGCAATACACGGGTCACTAGAATTTCGCCTCCAACGAAATTCGACCGCCGCGGCCGGGATCGAACCCGCGACTTTCGGGTCAGCAGCCGAGCGCTACGACCACTGAGCCACTGCGGCGGCCTAAAGATGAAAAAAAGGGTTACACTGATAAAAAAAAAAGGCTTGGAATTGATAAGAGGCTCTTCATATGGGAGGACGCTTTTAATGAACACAGACCAGTCGAGGCGATAGGTAAGGTTTCCTCTGATAGATAGCAGTTACAGCAACTGACACGCGAGTTGCACATGATTTCACTGAACACTAAAAGTTTGGTGAATAAGGTCGATAAACTAGAAACATTGCTCCTTTCTAATGATCCTCATATTTTAGAAGAGCTACTTTAGAAAAGCTACGTCATCACCGACATAACTCGCTGCACCCAATTTTTGCGAAAACAAAATTTTTTATGCACAGTTTTCATCCATGGGCAATTTCTGATTTGAATAAAAGCTACGTCATCACCGACATAACTCGCTGCACCCAATTTTTGCGAAAACAAAATTTTTTATGCACAGTTTTCATCCATGGGCAATTTCTGATGGGAATTTCCTTCAAGAATGGATAGCTGAATCCGCAGTCTTTGACGGAAGTCCAAAATTATTTACTTTGCTGACAACATGACGCATTGTTTTCTTTTGTGATTGCACTGTTTTTTTTCTGTTCCTTTTTCATGTGCTGGTTACTTTTATGAGCTGATAACTTCTTGTTTCTTTTTCCTTGTCCTGCACTTGTTCTATTGATATTTTTGCCATTACATTGCTCCCGTGTGTTTCGCGGGCGTTATCTTGTTTTATCTTCATTGTATTTTTATACGCCATTTTTCATGTATGCCACTCCCTCTAGAGCCGAAAATGAGGCCTGCAGCATTGTAAAATAAATAAATATAAATAACATAAATGAATGAAAGTCTACAAAGACGCTTAGAAGCGGTGAAAAATATTTATCTTCACGTGCGTTGCGGACATGCAATGGTTTCACTTTACCAGACGGATCATGTTGACATTAAAGTACGTATTAGCATACTTGGCTAACCTGTCGTGCGCTCTGTTTTCTAAGCTTTTTTCTACGCGTTCTTCTGAACAGTTTGTTTGCGGAATAGCAGTTCTTGACTGGCATGCCATTCTCAATTATAATTACGCTTTCTACGATAGAGCTGCGCCACACTGAAATGTAAACCGGCTGTTCAGGCCCGGGCCCTTGCTTAACAGCAGAACGAGTGTACTTGCGTAAAACGAGCTCTCGGGCTAGTTGGTCGAATTCTTGTATCATAAATGCAACGAAGAAACGCATTCAAATAGAGCAGAAACACAAAACACACGAACGAACGTTGCACTCACAACTGGCCTTATTGGTAACAGGGCATGCTGAATTTATAGTTTTTTTTGCCCTGCGCGCCGCAGAAAGAAACATAAACTACGTGCCAATATGAATCCAGAAACACCGTATCTTTTTGCATAGAGAAAAATTGACGCATCGCTAATGTAATTATCGGCTCCTTTTCTTATGTGATAGGCCAGCCAAACAAATGCTTCCATGAGTGAACTTCCCCCCCCGTTTCTGTCGAGAAAACAAGAACGAGCTCGCTCCAGCTACGACTGGTGTCGCAGTCACTTCCCAACGCTGGTATGTATGTACGGCATGTAACTTGTCGAGCGCACACGTGGTCGCGTTCAAGTTTTGAAACGCCTCACGGAGGGCACAACCAGCGCTGAAGGCGCTCGGCAACAGCGCTGGAACGCGCGGTGATCGGCTCGGTGGACGCGCCTGCAAAGGTCAGTAAGTGCCTAGCGCTGATCACTGAGCCCCGCAGACGACGACATCCCCAGCTCTGGCAGCGGCGTCAGCCGGCGCGCGTGCTCGCTCGAGCAACGGTCGAGATTGATTGGTTTTTAGCGCGCCGCCTCCCTCGCCACAGGCTGCACACTGCTGCAGTTTCCTGCTGAGTCAGTCATTTCGTCAAATCACCCGGCAACAAGCTGCAGTGTCTGTCGATGACACTCAGTTTCACGTTTAGTTTTTGCTTCACGCGCTCCGCTTTCCCTCCGTGCGCTAAAGGGGTCGTCGCGCTGCTGGCGTTAACGCAACGCCGGGATTCGCAAGGATCTCGAGGCATAGGATGCACAGGCACCACGAGCTGGGCAACGCAGACGTTACTACGCCCATGCCTAGCATGCATCTCAGCGGCATTGCGTGAGCCGTGGCGCTCCGCTCTCCCGAGGAGTCTTCGCCCAAGGCGACAAATGCGTCGCTGCCAATAATTGTGGGGACATCCGCCGCTTTGCGGCGAGGGAGCGCCAAGCATCTCCGGCGCTCTCCACTCCGCGCTGTGCCCTCGGTTCACCTTCGCGGAAAGAGGGCGGGGGAGGCGATCGAAACCCAATCAGAGTGGAGGCATACACACGGTCCAAAGGAAACAACCCTCTCATCTAAATTTCATCGGGTTTCCTCGTCTCTCTTCGCGACTGCCGTCTCGATATACAGCGTTTGCGTGTGTGCGCGTGGCCTGTGCACGCCAGCGTGCTCGCGGGAAGGACCGCCGGACGTTGCATTACAATACGCTTGCCACGGCGTCCTTCCAGCTCGACGACAGGTCGCCGAGTGCGCCGCCGCTCCGTCGGGGCCCAAGTGAGTCCCGAAGGAAGAGAGAGAGAGAGAGAGAGAGAGAGAGAGAGAGAGAGAGAGAGAGAGAGAGAGAGAGAGAGAGAGAGAGAGAGAGAGAGAAGCGATTTCTCATACAAGCGCAGCCGCGAAGGCTTTGTGAGGCCCGTAATTGCGTTCTCCCAACTGTTGTCCAAAGCAGCAGCCGGCGTGGCAGCGCCGCTCTTGAGGACAATTCCAATGAGCGCTGCTGTGTATAAGCACCTCCGCGGCCGGCTATAAAACGATGCGCTGCTTTGGGCCAGATGCACATTGCGACTCCACTCCTCGTTGGCCCTCGGGCGACGGCCGATGGGCGCGTGCGCGCCAGGCTGAAGCCTCCAATTCGTTAGCGAGCGCCCTGTGTACAACCAGGAGGCGGTTTTTAGTGCTAATCTCTGTCAGTCACGGCGCGTACAATGTACGCAGGCAACTTTCGATGTCGAGGATTTTCTGAATATTTTGAGCAGCCTGCGTTGATCTTCATAAAAAAAAGGCATGGCAAGTGGGAGGGTAGCGGGAACATAGCGAACCGTACTTTCAGACTTCTCAGTTTTCTTTTTTGCTGAAGCCAGCATGCATGTCAGATTGGCAAAAAAAAAAAACGGCATTCAGAAAGGGTACCTTAAGACCCAGAAATTAGAGTGCATCGTCGATGGAAGCGAAACGCAAAAGGCAACCGTGTGCTGTGCGATGTCAGTGCACGTTAAGCCTCCCCAGGTGGTCGAAATTATTGCCGAGACCTCCACTACGGTACCTCTTTCTTCATTTCTTCTCTTAGTCCCTCCTTTAACCCTTCCCTTACGGCGCGGTTCGGGTGTCCACCGAGATATGTGAGACAGATACTGCGTCATTTCCTTTCCTCAAAACCAATTTTCATTTTTTTCTTTCTTACCTTCACTGGTTGTTTCGGAGTTCGAATTTAATGGATTAACGGACTCGCGACACGTTCTTGCCCCTCGAGAGAACATATGCAGCTTTGCGTTGGTTCACCGCAACAGGAAAAAAAACAAAACAGAAACTTTGCTACGAATAAAGATCGCTAGCACCTGGGCGAAAAAGGTAGTCCCAGGACGGGCCAAGAAAGGCACCTTGTTTGCAGTAAATTAATGCAGTGCCTTGAAGTAGCAGGAAAAAAAAAATTTGTACGAGCTCCACACAGCATCTTTCACGACAGGGTGGAAAAAAAAAATGAGACGCACATAGCAGCCTTCACCTTGGCTAACTTCACCACAGAGTCACCCAAGAGGATTTTCGAGAGCAACTTTCAGAGAGTAAGACGTCAAAAGTTACCAGTCACGCTGTCCATCCTAGCCGCTTGGAGCGAAGATATTTCACGTTGGGACACGAAACTCAAGGGGGGGGGGGGGGGGGGAGAGAGGAATTCTCGCTTAACTCTCTAACCCCGGTGCCGCAGGTATGCGGGCAGGATTAAATGCGCTCCCGAGCGACGACCGCGCCGGGTTGCCGGTGGCCGCGATTTGCGCTTTCGCAACACCCGTGCGGTTATTTGTTGGCGTGCGCGGGGCCTTGCAATCTTGTTCCGCAAAATTGTTTCGCGCGAATTTCACACACCTTGAGAGAAAAGGCTCTCTCCTCCCCCTCCCTTCCAATTCCACTTTAACCCGAGTGTCGCCAACCGCATTATGCCAGGTGTCCAACCTAACTTCACTCAAGTTTTTTTTCATCACATGAAGACGGGGGCAAGAGAAAGTGCCCACGACAGAGTCATTGCTCTCCTGTTCGTACCTTCTGCTCTCACAGCATTCGGCGGATAAACGCCTATCCCGCTTGTCTAGTGGGAGGAAAAAGCTTGAAACAATCTCAGAAAAAGTGGACAGTTTCCACCACTATCATCCGCGCATGGTAGGACTCTTATTTCTTCGTTCGTTTGTTTTTCTAACAAGTTTTGCTCCCTCGCACCTCGGCAATGACGCCACTTTTATCCCAGTAATGGCATCTCCGCGTTCCTGTTCGAACAGATTAGAGTGGGTGCCGCAAACAATTTCATCGATGGCATCGGGCGAGTCGATTGTTGTTGCCTGATCAGACACGGATGGTGCGTGCGAAAGTTTGCCCTGCGGAATTCGCACGAACGTCTGTGCTCGCCTAAAGAAGAGAGCAGACGCTTGGTTCGATGGGATACTTTATTCGCACTTGCGACATAGCAGATGCAGTGCAGACGCAGCGAATAAAGAATGCCGGCAAGGCGTATTTGACACGCCTGTGTGCGGTGCCCCGCGCCAGGCCGGTCGAAACGGGAAACCGCACCTCTGCGCTGCGCTAAACCGGCCCAGGATTCCGATGCAGTGCGGGCGGCGGCGCAGGCGTCTGGGAGGAGCGCGGCGGGGCGCGGGAGAACAGGGGAATCGAGCCTGCGGCGGCACTTGTTGTTGCCGCGACAGCCGTGAGGACGAGACGTGTAGCAGCACCATCGCCGGGGCAGAAGATAAAATGGCAGCTACGAGCGGGTTATTGGAAACTCGGAACTTCCCTAGCTCTTTCCTCAGCAAGCCTTTCGCTATACTTTGCCTTCTTGTCCTGTCGTGGATAACAGCCACTCGCGTTTTCTCACCGTGTTTACACCGCTTTCTTTTTTGTCAAACGATACGGCTTTTGCGAAGCGTATGCTTTTTTTTTCGCTTCTTCCTTCTTTGTTGTTGTCGCTGGTTAATTCCTCCGTCTCTTGCCGCGTCCAGACACGTCAAGTTAGCAGTTGCGTTGCCTGCAGCCTGCGGGGCTGTGCGGGAGACGAGTTGGGAGAGGGAGCGCGCGAAGGGGCCACATTTGTTGGAGCGGAGCGGCGGTCGAGCTTTAAACAGGCCCGCGTTGTTTTCTGGGCGTCTACAGAGCGCCAAAATTTGCCGGCTCTAGGAATTCAGATCCCGAGGTTGCCACCGACACGATTATTAAGCATGAAATGCTTTTATCTACCATTATCGGCAAACTAAGGCGACATCATCCGGAAACCGCAGCGAACATGAAGCCGGACATGAGGCCCCAATATAAAGCTCAATTCATCAGCAACAGTGTGGAATTTGCCGTCCTAGTGATATCCAGCCGAAGAAAACTATAAAATAGAGCTCCAAGCGGGAGCAGCACGCTCTGCACTACTAGTCTGACAGCCTCTCGCGCTGTGTGTTCGAAATTGTCGTCTTGGTCATCCTTCGTCCGTTCGTTGTTCACCACGTATGCATGGCTGCCGCTGAAGAGTGGGCGGCCGCTGCACGACTTCAAACAGCGAAAGCAGCTAAAGACGCCGAGCGTGCTGCCCAGTGCTAAAATAATAATAATAAAAAAACGTCTGAATGCGACGACACTTAGAGCGCCGAAAGTAGCGAAGGAAGCCGAGCGCGCTGTCCAGCTATGAAAGGCGCCTCACGGTGGAGGCTTCCCAAGCCGGGAGAGCAGCCAAGTATATAGACCACGCGTGCTGTCCGGCTCGAGCAAATACAAGCGGGCGTAGGCAGCGGCACGTACAGCAGTCAAAAGACCTGACCAATGACCATACGCGGATACCACCCCGTATGAGCCGTAAGGACAACGCAGCGAGCCATGGAAAGAAAAATGATAGGTGTAACGTTAATAGATCGGAAGCGGGCAGAGTGGGTGAGGGAAAAAACACGGGTTAATGACATCCTAGTCGAAACCAAGAGAAAGAAATGGGCATGGGCAGGGCATGTAATGCGAAGGCAAGATAACCGCTGGTCCTTAAGGGTAACGGAGTGGATTCCAAGAGAAAGTAAGCAGAGCAGGGGGCGGCAGAAGGTTAGGTGAGCGGATGAGATTAAGAAGTTTGCAGGCAAAGGGTGGATGCAGCTGGCAAAGGATAGGGTTAATTGGAGAGACATGGGAGAGGCCTTTGCCCTGCAGTGGGTGTAGTAAGGCTGAAGAAGATGATGATGATGATGAATTGCAGAATGCGCTTCGCCTTTCCTGCAATGAATGTCATGCTTACATGTGCTCTCGCCGACGAGATAGAGTGCATATTTTGTCGTCAACTGCAGGTAATATATCTGACTAGTCAGCTGTACGTTGTCGGATGCTTGCCTGTGCTCATCAGCTCCACAACCTCCTGTCAGTTCAGCTGTGCTGGTCTCGTGACGATAACGAATGCTGCAGCATGCTGCAGATATTTACGAATTATCTGTCGAATAAAACACGCTTAAGTACCAGGAAATAAGCACTCAGCTCTTCTTAAGATATCTCTTAATGACACGATAACCTGCACGGCTGTCCCATTCTGAGTGCCGACGGCCTAGGGGGTCCCCTACGTGTTGCCGCCCTCACTGTGCGCTCCGTTGGCGAAGCATAATGCGAAACAAATATGACAAGAAATTCCTCCGACAAGAATATTTGGGAAAAGCACCTAGTTTTGTGTGTCTCAGCAAGCCATCGTAAAACTTCTCATGCATGCATGCATCAGCAGCAGCAGGAGGAGAGAGAGAATATAACATGAAAGCTTGGCAAGGAAGTTAACCAGAAGTATTTCCGGCTCGCATCCCTGCACTCTTGAAAAAATAAAACGGGATGAGACGGGAATAAGCAAAAAAAAAGAACGAATGGCATGCGTGGGGAAACCCGTGATGCCATCACAATCTCTTAATAAGGGAGTACCATTAACTGGCCGTCTCGGTTAGCTCAGTTGGTAGAACGACGGCTGCGGTGAAGCGGTGGTCCCGGGTTCGAACCCCGGACCAGGACCAATTTTTCTTCAACTACGAAGTTTCTGAGAACGCGGCATGACTTTCCTTTGTAGCCGTATGGCTGTGCTTGGGTGGATGCCAATGAGTAATTACTCATTTATTACAAATCTACTCCACCTGGGGGAATTCCCCTAAACATCTGACCTCCACAGTCTCTTCCGCCAGCTCGACATCATCAAAAAGTGAAGCAGAGTGTGAGAATATTGAGCTCCACGGGCTAGGTATTACTCGAATAGCCAGGTAAGCTAAGGCACGACGCTGCCATTCGGGAGTCGCGATGTTTGTAGGTTCGAGCTTTCCATTAGTTTGGTGCGGGAGCACATTTACAGGTAAGGTGCTTAAGAGACTAAATCAATCTACAAATCAAGGAGCTCGCTTAAAAATTGGGTCAGGTATCGATATTGTTGATTTTGAAATGCATTCGTGCAGCTGACAGATCCTTTTTACAGGAACAGCTGTACGACTTACACTCTTATAGCTTTGCACTGAGCGTCTGAACGCCAAACCACAGCGCTTCTCCGCGAATCACCGAGCGATTGGCGCTGACCGGATCACTAATACCGCCGTGTGCAAATAAAAGGGGTAGGGTTTGAAGATTAGACGGGCGTCACCGTATGCCATGCGCACCGGAGCGGCGATGAGTGCACGGAATGCCGCTGTACCTGAATTTCCTCTTCAGTAACAGAAGAACGCTAGTACATGTATGTGCTGTCGTGTAGAATAAGCACTGATGCGCAAGCTTCTGTTTTCATGAATTGAAAAAAAAAAACATTGCTCTCACTTACTTTTAACCGTGAATACACGATGTGACTCATGTTTAATTTCCAACAATGTAGACTATAAGTTTACCACTGCACTATCGGGGCTGCGAACACAGAGGTATATAGCATCACGAACATGCCTGTTAACTTGTGCAACAAACCACTACATTGACACACACAAAAAGACAAGACGACAAGCACAGGCGTCCTGTCTTTTTGTGTGTCTATGTAGCGCCTTGTTTCACAAATTAACAAGCAGAACCGACAAGCCCGTTAACATACCTTATTTAAGGTGCGTGTTATGTGACGAAATACTTCCCGGAAGCAGCTGTATATCCCGCCTGAATACTACAGCGTGGAGAATATGGCAATCTGAAAAAAAAGTTCAGTAACCCCATGGAATGGCAAGCCGCACGCACGCGTACTAGTGAGCTTCTCGTAACGCGACCAGGCCGCGGGGTGGAGTGTAGGTGAACAGGGGAAAGCTGGGCTTCGCAGAACAGTCATCGCGCCTTTCGTTATTTCTCAAGGAAAGTTCAACCCAATCACTATAGCGGACCCAAATGAGCTCATGCAGCTATTGTTGCTGAGGATTTCACATGTCACTTAGGTAGCCCAGAATTTTTCACGTAAAAGCAATGAATTCAGTTGAATCCAATTACCAATCAGTCTGGAAAAGAGTACAGCGTTTAATTAAAAATCTGTGGTGTCGCGGGAGCAGCAACCAGCTTGGAACTGCGGCAAGGGGCACGTGCATATAAATTGCACTAGTCGGGAAGCTCTCGTGCACAGCGCTTTTTTTTTCTTTTTTGTCTTCATCAGGGCGCGATAACATTTTGGTTTTCTTGACAAACTGCTGTGTTTTCCACGTCGTAATTGTGTTAGTCTGCGTTCACGTCCTCGTGCTGAACGTTGGGTTAGCTATAACTTCTCTTACAAAAGTAAATATATACATAAATATTGATGGATCAAGTGAACCAAATATGAGCGTGTATTCCACTGTCTGCACCATGACATGTTTCTAAACGTCCAGTTATACTTACATTATAAACTTGCTACCAGCCCATTTGCTCAGTGATAATTATGATCACCTAACAGCCTGATATTTCCTTTTTTTCGCTTCTTATGAGATCAACAACACTAATATAATTTGCTAATCTGAAAGCCGATATGAAAAGAAAAATCTTGTTTCGTATAAAAGAGCTCCGTTTGGGCGCCTCGAGTTTGTATAGAGACACCTGCGATAGTAGGGCGTGTAGCCTCAGTACACTATCCGAGTAAGGATTACCTTACCACTTACGTTTAGCCGCCGCGGCGCTCAGTGATTATGGTGATGAACGACGCGGTTGATAGTAAATAAGGGGGTGGGTGCGCGCATCCGAGTGAAACGCTCTGTGCGTCAGGGTTGCCTCCTGTAGCCATTGACATTTTGTTTTAATATTGAACCTTTTTGTTTGAGCATTACTGAAAGCAGCAGCGTTCATGGTTTTCTTTTGCATGCGGCGGAGGTCCGTATACTCGCGTATGCAAAAGACAGTGCGGTATTCTGTGCTGACTACGAAAGCTTTCGTGTTGTTGAAAATGTGAAAGACCTTTGTCCTTTGAGTGGGAGTGCTGTGAACTGGGCTGAATGTTTAGGGTTCTGGCACGGCGACTGGCCCACAACATCAACGATTTTCGAAAACATGACCTGGATAGCAATCTCAGTAAAATATTTTGGAGTGCCGCTGGAGAATTATCGCGACAGTGAGCAATATTGCATCGCAAACGCAAGTTGCTGAAGTGCGTGAGAAGGTCGACAGGCTAAAAGGCTTCATTTGATCTATTTTCGCGCATGCCACAATTTGTAGATATTTTTTTGTAACCAAGTTTGGTATGTCTTGCAAATTCGAAAATAACAGCACGAAAAACGTGGACGAAAGGAAGAGAAACACGGGAGAAGTGCTGACTGTCAACTAAACTTTAATCACAGGAAACATGTTTCTTGTGATTAAACCTTTATTGAGAGTCAGCGCTGGTCCTGTTTCTTTCTGCCCTTCGTCCACGTTTTTCGCGCTGTTATTTTTGAATATGTATCACCAACTCGCCCGCCTAGCTATTGTGTTAAATGTCTTGCAAGCAATTATTGGTTCTCGCGTCAATGTGAAGAAGTTGAGCCGGGTTTCTGCAGTTTTTGTGTGGGGAAGCACTTGGGAGCGGACGCGGCGAACCAATCTGTTTCGTCGTGTCCGCTCTAGAGGAGCAGGTTTGGCACATTTGTATTTTTGCCATTTGGTTAATAGATTTGTGTTTTTTCGTGACGCGAATGACCCCTTTCGGCGAACTATGTGTCAGGTTAGGTTTGGCAGGGCCATATTTAGTTGTTAGTTCGGCGACTATGCAAGGGAGCATTTTTGGCTTCCTAACAGAGAGGTGAACGTGGCATGTCGTGTCTTGCAAGTGCAATTTTAATTTGAATATTTGTCCGTTGTGCCGTGAAAGAAACTTTATAGGGACCTGCGTGATGTCTTCCGTTCCCATTGTACAGGTCTTTGTACTGTGCATGTCCATTGCAATCAGTTCTAAAGCGAGTGAAAAGCATGGCTGTACCAGGTGGAGTTAAAACCTTCCTCAAGTTCCATATGAATACTCTTGAAGTTAAGACGCACCTAGAAGAGAAGTGTTTTTGTGCCTTGGGAAATCATCGTTTCTATGCCGAAAGCCGGAAACTATTAAACACGTCTTCTTGGATTGCTGGGGAGCCATTTTGGTTTGGGGACATTCTCCAACACATGATTAAAAAAGGCTTACCGGTGGTTGCTTTAGGAATCAGATTTTTGTGCGTTGCCAATGAAGACGGGGTACCTTGTGACATTATAATAATATTGGGCCTGCACAGTATATGACGATCCAAGATAGCGGTTGGCCATGCAGACATTGATGCGAGACCGATAAGGCAGTATTTTCGTGAATCTGTTGGCAGAATTATTGAAGGCTCCAAGGTACAAGAACCAGTATCTTAGTGGCTTCCTAGAGTGGAAGCATTGTTATACATGGCCGAATTTTAATGTGATCACGTAACCCCAAGTGCAGGTGACGCATTTTTAGAATATGTGTTGTGGTCTTCGCGGATTGTTCTGTAAAAGGACGCGTTGAAGTCGGCAATAAAGAAAAAAAAAGCTCAGTGATTATGGCGCTCGGCTGCTGACCCGAAAGACGCGGGCTTCATCCCGGCCGCGGCGGTCGCATTTTGATGGAGGCGAAATTCTAGAGGCCCGTGTACTGTGCGATGTCAGTGCACGTTGAAGAGCCCCAGGTGGAGCCCTCCACTACAGCGTCCCTCATAGCCTGAGTCGCTTTGGGATGTTAAACCCCATAAAATCAAACCAAGCCAAACGAAACCAAACAAACCACTGACTTTTTTTACCTTCTCTTAACCTACACTTTATACGCGCATCAAACATAACGTCCTCGTGCACAGCTCTACATTTCCATCGCCACTGCTTATCGTTTACAATTACAGTGAATGAGTTAACCTACCTATTTCTTTATTCTCCTTCACCATCAGTTAAGCAGCGCCTGCATGGTCCACGGGGGCATTTTAAAGTATAATTCAATAAGCTATTGCGTTTAGGAAGACGTCTCGCTATGCGCACACAATTTTCTTGTTTAAAAATGACATTACCGAAGTAAACGATTTTACTCTTGTAGGTGCGCTTAGCATCACAAACCAGAAATAATTTAACAAGAAAAGCATGTCTACACTGGAGGAAAAATAAGAAAACCAATTTGTGTACTTAAGCGTAACCTTGAAAGTCAGATAATTGAGGTACGCTGTGCAAAGCAGGAGAAATTTGTTCTAGGAGATAGCAAATGTTTCTCCTTCGTCTTGGTAATTTTTTTTTCGTATACGCGTTGGATGAACTGGCCGAGGAACATCTCAGAGAAAGTAAGCACACATAACCCAAAGATTTGTGCAAAATTATTTTCTTAACGGTTACACATGGCGTAAAGTTGCCTGGCTTTTGCTGAATGTAGATGTGCAGTTTGCGATGCCTCTTGTTAATCTCACTGATCATTCCTCATCTCACCCCTATTTTACTCGATAGCGTAAGGAGCTAGTTCTGCTGAAAACCCGGCGCCGTCGTCCATTGTTCTGTGTCAGTCGGAAAAAAATACCAGGATTTATTGAAATCAAAATATACCAAAAAAAAATAGCCGTCATTGGCGTTCGAGACCAAGTCCTCTGCGCGCCAGCCGGGTGCGCACGGCATAGGCCACGAAGGGTCGTTGGCTCAAGCGTGTTAGAGGGGCACCTAGTGAAAGCGTTGTGGTGTGTACAACTTGGTAACGTGTGTCTGCGATGTTTTGATCCTGTAGTAATTAAAACATATATTAATATGCTAAATAGGCGTCAGAAATTGTGCGGGATGAAAAGGCGATGTTGTGCTTCATAGTACTGAAACAAATCGTGTGCATGTGTAGGAGTATGTTGTGGCGTAGTATGTCGTGTACCGTAACCTAAATAGAGATTAGTAATCGATAATTGTCATTGGTTATTGGTAATCAGTAATGTGATCGGTAATTGTGAGTGTACTCGATGACCGTGATCGGCAACGTGACCGTGGACTGGTAATCGGTGAGAAATGAGAAAGAAATGGAATAAAAAGCCAAAAAAGAGAAGGCGCTATCTCGTCTATTCTAAGGTGAAGCTTAAGCATTCTCCTGATTTTTTTTTTGTATCGCTTGTCTTTCGTACGACAGTGTAGTGACATCGGTGCTACATAAACGAAAATTCCCGAGCTAGGCGAGCCGCGGTACGCAGCTCTCGCAGTCGCTTATACGACAAGCGCACCTGGCTTTAGTGATGTCGACCATTTCCACCGATCAGTCTCTCGCACGGCCCTGAATTTTCCCACACATTCGAGGCTACACTGGCAGCAGCGAACAGGCATAGAGGCGCGCATCTTTGCGATTGGAGGCTGCCGTCCCGCATCAGAGCCTCACGGACAGCGTCTCTTGCTCGGGAGCGGGCACGCTCCATGGGCCAGTGGAGCGACGCGACGCGTGGGCGAGCTGCTCGCTAGAGGAACTGGGAGAGGGAGGAATGTTTGAGATAGGCCGGAACTGCGACTGTGCGCGACCACATGCAGACCACTTCTAGCGTTTTTTTTCGAGGCCTCCGTGTGCTTTGCGGTGTGCCTGGAGGTGTACCTTTTTACCATTTTACTTTTAGGTTTCGGTCGTCTGTGGCATAGTTGAAAATGAACTGCTCTCTCTATCCCACAACTTGCTTGGTTGACATCTCCGTTGGAAGACGCTTTCATCGACGAGCGAAGCCCACTCGATCAGCTCAGGTCGGGCGACATTCACATCACGGCGGGGCCCTCAGGCAAAACAAAACAAAAAATTACCCGCATTCTAGATTTTGTCTATATCATCTGCCTTATTTCATCTGCATTAAGTTTATACGTTTCTTTTGTTTACGCATATTTTTGATCGACGCGTTACTACTAACCTCCAATTACTTTTGAGCATCCAAATAGGTCATTACATTTTCTCGTGTAACCAGATAGCGCAGCGCAAAAATGTTCTCGAGAGAGATGCACAGGACGCCTTGTCCTGTGCGTCTGCCTCGTGACCACTTTTAGGAAGCGCTATGTTGCCACCCGAGAAAATGATCACCAACTAGCCCAGCCAAAAGTTTAAATTGGGTGATTACATCATTTTAATTTGAAACATCCCGTGCTTTCTCCCGTGTGCCATGTGCCGTGGCCTGTCAAGCCTTTTCAAGGTTTCTCGGGAACCTGATTTGTTGTAGGAGTTTTACCGCGCTTTAGTGTGCACTATTCCTTGGCATCAAAATATCCCATAAGGGCGCAGCCGTTTTTTGTTTGGCAGTGATAGCTGCTTTTAGCAAGGAGAGGCTTGAACAGCTTGGTCTCAAACGCAGTAGTCCCTAAAATTCGTAATTTTCGGCAGGTGCAGTCGCAGAGGATGCTAGACGAGAGTCTGTCACGTATGAAAAACTTGTTTATATCCTTTGTATGGGTTTGGATGAAAATAACGATGTGACGCACAGACATAATTTTAGTTCGATGCGGCTTGTAAAGAACACAATTCACTCTTAACGTGAACGGTCTCATTCAGTGGAGAATTTTCGGCAGGTGCAGTCGCAGAGGATGCTAGACGAGAGTCTGTCACGTATGAAAAACTTGTTTATATCCTTTGTATGGGTTTGGATGAAAATAACGATGTGACGCACAGACATAACTTTAGTTCGATGCGGCTTGTAAAGAACACAATTCACTCTTAACGTGAACGGTCTCATTCAGTGGAGAACCCGGCATAATTAGCGTCATCGCCGGTGTGGGCGGAAAAGCAGGATTGGCCGAGGGGGTCGTGACGTCACACGGAGCTGTAGAATGAAAAGTCCTTAAAACGTTCGAAAACAGGTAATTATAAGATCACAACAGGACTCACATGTCACTAGGGCATATAGGTATATAAAGTAAGCCACTGAAGTTGAGAAGAAAATAGCCGTAATTAGTAACGACTCGAGCGAGTCAGACGCTCTAACCCTAGGCCACGCGGGCACGTTTGCACGGCTTTGTCTACGTGGGCAACAGGAGCCGCTGACGGGACCCATTAACGATCTCGCGCGATACCCTTAAAGGAGGAGCTTAAGCGTCCTCCCAATCTTTTTTCCTTCCCTCGTAAATGATTCTGCCGACCCACTCACGAATTTGTGGAGCGTCGCGTACGAGCGCAAACTCCCTCAAGACCTACACACCCCAAGACCCGAAACGCCTAAGCAACACAAAGGCTAGGCTAGGTCCTCACTAATCTCATCCCACTGCTACATCGCCCCAGCTGTCGGCTTCAGGCGCTTGTTGCAAACCAATGAACAAAAAAATTCATAATTGCTTAAAGGAAGGGCCACATAACCCCTATTGTATTCAGCTTCGCGGAAAACGATTTTTGAAACTTGAGTAATTCACAACATGAGCATCTCTTTTGACAACAAAAGTCCGGAACATTAGCCTGAAATCAAACAAAAAATCCTTGTGTGCTTTTAACCCCGTTTCTTTCAGCGGCAGCTTTTAAGCCAGCGGTACTTAAAGACTCAGCGGGGTGTGTTTTAGTTGGTGTTTGCGTCACTGACTAAACACGTGGCATACCCGCTTGCTTGGACGCTACTAAATATACGTACGCGGCGAGGATTAGAAGCAATGTCAGGTGCGCGAACGAGTGCGGGCACCGAGGGAGATGAGAACCTTGACACTTCAGGGAGTGCCGTGAACCATGATCTATCCTCTTAACTACATAGTTACAGTGCGCTTCGAATGAAACTCGAACAGGACAAGTGTAACGGGAACAGCAAAAGAATGAAATCATATAGTTGAGGAAGACTGAATACTACCGCAATTGATTTTTACTTCCAAGGCGCGAAGACCATTCCTTGGAAGTGTTAATGAACCTCACCTCTGTTTCCTCTGCAGCAGCTATTAATTTTGCTGTTTTTTTCTGTTCTCGTTTCAGCCGTATCTTTTGTGTAGCATCCGCCGCCCATGCTATGCTTCTGGTAAGACCTGTGTTTATTCCCTTAATAGTGCATTCATTTGAAAATGCCAAAAGGAATGCAAAAACAACACGACACGTATAGAAAGCTAAGCTAATGTTGTGAAACGTGCCCTCAAAATCAGTGGTTAGAGATTTCACACATAACTATCGGTGCACCTGATGACCTGCGACGTTTTACGTTAGGGCGCTAGAAATGATGGGCCGGGCCGACCAGGAGGGTAGTTCTTTCTCGCATTGTCAATAGTTTTCTTGAGCCTGGGCGCCGGAGCAAAAGGCCGGTCGCGAGCCGGTAACTCAAGTGAATGACGGGCCTCTGGCCTGGCTCTAGCTAGAAAATGCTGCTCGTGGAGCGCTTCACAAGAGAAGCCCTCTTCAGGGATGACGACCTATGGAGCCATTGTAGTTGGATATCTCGCTCCGCCAGGAGGCGGCTGTTAAAGGGCAATTGAAGAAGCTTTAAAATCATACACGCTTAAAGGGATCGAATGTGTGAGACTTTCAGCGAAAGCCTATGAAGTCTTTCTGTGCTAGGATTTGAAATGGTGATGTAATCGCCAAATAAATCCGCGACGGCTCTGAGGCTTCTCCGCAGCACACAGCACCGGGTAGGAGATTGGGGGGGGGTGTCATGACGTCATCTACGGCTGGGGTACATTTCCAACGCAGAAATGCTTGCTTTGAACGAAGAAAACCAAGGCCATCGAAGGCAAAGCCCGCAGACCTTTTTTGGCAGCATCCGATGACTCACGGCACGGTGTAGGCGAAGGCAGAGGTAGTTTGAAATCACATCGTGCGTTACGGCCTTATATAGCTTCTCCGCACATCTTTAAAGTTGTGAGAAGAAGCATAAACTTTAATTGGCAATTTCGTCATCATTTCAAATGTCAGCGCAAAAAAACCTGGCATACTTTACCTAGAGGCTTCATTTATTCAAATCATTGACGCTCGTGGAATTCCTTGACTCTCGTGCTCAGCTTATTTTAAGCCTATTAAGTGCTCACCACAACGTTCGTGTTTCCACACTAAATCGAGACTGAACACCAAGTATACTCCGGACTGTATCGTCAAAACTACAGGCGCCATATGTGGGGTCATTGATATCCTGATGTGCGCTCATTTATAAATACAACGCTGAGCCGTAGAGAGCGCACCACGATTGCTTCAGATCGGACTAATTCGTATGAGCCATGGAAAATAAACGAATGTTAGGGTTAATTCCTTTTCACAAAGACGACGCGAACGCACAGGATAGCAAGCAAAGTTTGCCTATTGCGTCTGTTCTCAAAAATTAGAATGTATACACGAGATCTGTTTTCCGACACTTATCGAGCAGCAAAAGTGACCGCACTTTCAGTCGAAGGGAAGAGAGTAGGACTTCAAACGTCCCGCAGTGGACTTTGCTGCTCGATGATGGCATTCGAAAATCTGTCTGGTTTCAGGCATATCAGGCTCAAAGACCAAAATGCTCTGAGCTGAATGCGTCCATCGAAACATCTATAGGAAGTTGACATAGCTTTTGAGAATTCGAAGTTATTCAAGAATTCGGATCTATGAAGCTTCTAGGTAAACCGTGCAAAGTGTTTTAACACTAGCATTTAAAACGATGTCGTAATCGTCGATTAAAACCGTGACGACGTTCAGGCTTCTCCTCAGTGCGTCGAAGAAAGCGGAGAAGCTCGTAGTGACGTTATTATCGCCGAATTTTGAGTTACCCGCTTCCTGCGCCTGCATGCTGCTGTGCGTCATCCGATGTCGTCAACTAATGCTTCGTAAGCTTCACCTTCGATGTCGTTTTTTTTTCATTAAGCAACAGTTTCTTCGCTGGAAACGTAGCGCCGCTGTACGTGACGCCATTAAACGTGACGTCTTTAAACGAAGACACATAATGTGAAGTTCTGCGAGGACACCAATACATTTATGAGTAAAACTTATAAGTAATCGCGATACCTTAATCTGCTGCTGGCCACTTAATAATTAAGCCGGAAAGTTTAGTGAATGAGTGTGTAGGAGCTGCGTGCGAGGCTCAGGCTACTCTAGAGACGCAACTGTAGCTGCCGTCTGTTCGCAAGTTTGTTGGGTAAATGTTCAATTTCGCACATTGCCCTCTCAGTTATAATGCGTGTCTGCCTCAATACGTTGACGTGCCTTCAAACCAACAGTGTTCATGTATTATAACATAACATTCATCGCTCTTTCTTTATCGCGACCATGGATACGAATGTAGATCCACTGCTGTGCCAAGGTGCAGTGCAGATTGTCGTATTAATGCAATCGGCCGCGGACCTCCGGGCCAGTCAGGAAGAGGCTACAACATTTTACTTGCTTTATTAACGAGCTGATATCCATTATTTTCTTTACAGTCAAAATCATAGTGCGTTAATGTATCTTCTTCGCTGAGCATATACACGATAGTCGCTTTAGGATCTCGATTTTCTCTGCGAGCGACATCGTGTGATGGTGACTTTGTACCATCAGAGCCATATCAAACGTAAACTAAATGAAGTCGAATCGTTGCGTTCGGGTTTGATACAGTTTTCTTCAAAGTAATCCTGCGAAAAAATTCGGCTTATCTTTTAGTATGCCTTCTTTTTCTGCCTCACACCCTTTCGCTACTCTGGAAAGAAAACGTATTTGGTCCAATTGAGCACCCAGGTCACGTTCACCGAATAACGAGGGCTGCCACTCCGTCAAATCATAACCGAATGAGTTTCGAGCCACTGGCGAAAGCGCCACAGACGTCGCTTCCTTATCGGGTGTAAGGCTAGCGCGAAACAGAAGCGAACGGGGAAAGATCAAATGAGGCGCGCAAAGGTGGCCAATCTCCGTCACAAAGGGACGCGTTGCCGACCCCCGCGGACGTAGACCTCATGGCTCGTCGCATTTCCCTTTGGTTCACTACTTCTCGGAATAAGCAAGTGGGGCCCCCGGCTGAACTAGCAAGCGCCACGCTTCCGCTCGGCGCAACACTGCCGCGTATGCTCACGACACACAAACGCGCACGCACATCAGCAGCATGCCTCTCCGCTGGCTTACACAGCCCAGTTCACCGGAAATTGATCCTCCGAGAGGACTCGCTCGATTTCCAACTTCTGTCCTGCCCGAGCCCAAATAGAGGAACCGAAGAAGAACAAAAAAAAAAGGAGGGAAAGGGAGAGGGTAGAGAACGCGTCAGGGAGCCGTGCGGTTTGCGACGCGTCCTCTCTTTCCAGCGTTCGTGCCCTCCGCCCTTTTTCTATGTCTTCCTTCCTGTTTCCGCCAAGTTTGTCGACCGCTCCGTGCCTCGGCGGGGCTATTGTTTTTAAATTTTGTCCCCGCGAGGAAAGGGCCTATAAGGACGGCCGCGCGTTTACACCGAGGAAAACGGCGAAATAAGTTCGCGCCTCATCGCCGCCTTCCCGTCGTCTCTCTCGGCCCTTATTCTTTCTTCTTCCAGGGTTGTGGGGAGAAGCAGCCACTACAGCTCCTGGTTCCCATCGCCTCCCTAATTTCCCGCTTTCGGGGCTCGAGCTTGGCCGCCCCGGTTTACTGTCCGCTTGTTCCCTTGCCTCGCTGCTTCCCCTGCCCGGGTTTCGTCCCCCTCACTGCAAACTGGAAATCACGACTGGGGAGGAGGGGGAGGAACATTAAGCCCGCGCGGACAACCGCTATCGTACTTCTTCGTCTTCTAGAACTCCCCACTCTTTCCTTCGAACTCTTTACATTTGTCGCGCGTATTTTTGCCCCTTCTTGTTGAGACATTTTAGTGACTTCTGTACCTCAGTGAAGCGTCTTGTACAAGGCTACGAGGCTGTGGAAGTCTTGAGATAAATTTGGTCTTTATGAAGTTGGGATATAAGCTTCTAATCCACTGGGCGAAAGGAAAAGTGAATAAGCGTCCTGAGCGGAGAAATTTAATAATTTAGACTGGTAAATCTCTGGGGCTGCGGCGGAGTTCTTGCCTTCACGCACAAGAAGTGGAAGCGACTACGCCGTGGTGGTGATTGCTCCATTGCGGTGGAGAAATCTCATTGTTGTAGCTGGGTCAGCTGCTTTTCTTTCCGCGACGCCCGCTCACTTTTCACACATCGGTCATAACGTGCAGCTGTTGACCACAATGCAAAACATTTCTCACTCATTCCGACGTCCTGCATCGGCCGCACGATTCTGTCTACTACTGCACTGCGAACAGCATCGCATGTAATCGCTTGAGCGATAAGGAGTGGCTATTAGGCGCGGAGATTGACAAGCGGCTATGGCAGCACTATGATCAAGCTTTCAGGAATCTCCCTTCAGATGGCCCGTTAGCCACCGCAGCCGACAAATATACTGTGGCGTTTTGATAAATGTCACAAATTCTGAAGAGGATGCAGGCGTCACGGGAAGAATTTCATGAGTTTTATTTGCGCACTCAGAGTGAAGAGGAAAATCAGCACTATTGGAAATTCTTTTGAAGCCGCCTGTCGCATGTTATAGATTGGGTTTATTCTGCACAGGACGGGCGGGAGACCGGAAAGTTGCTCCGGAAATCCACCATGGAGATATTGACAACTGCCGGGCTGAGACTGACAACTCGGAGGAGCTGAGTCGGCCGCCTTTCTTCGACAGAAGGCAGGCAGATACATAGGCGCCTGAGTGAGCTTCCCATAATGTTTTTTAGGCTCACGATATTTTTTTTTTGTGCCAGCAAAGCATAGAGGCGATGCGCAGCCGAGAGAGGAAGAGGAAAAGTATAATGGGAGACAGAAAAAGTGCCAGTAGGCCGGTATGTGGCAGCCCCCGACCAGACACGTATGAATAGCGACACAGTCTGCACCTATTCAACCATCGAGCATGACACTGGCTTCAGTTAATCTTTTTTTTTCTCGCAAACTTTCTGGCGGTCGATCGCCGTCTCTCAAAAATCAGCGCATGACACAATCGACCAGGCTCGACTTTTGCGGTATATAATGCTTGCTCAACAATGGCGCCGGGCAACTATGGAAACGATAGCAGAAAGGCAAAAAGGTGCGGGGCGAAAGAATGGCGTGCCACCGGACACAAATGACAGCGGCATCAAAACCAGCGGATCGGGAAGCCTGTGAATGGCACGCATTGCCTGTTCGCGACAAAAAAAAAAAGAAAGGAAGCACCAGGAGTTCCCCTGCAGCAAAGAATGGCTTTCTATGGGAGAGCTGTTCCCCAAGATTGCTGCTCGGCCGCTTCTCTCCTCCCCGCTCGGAGGGTGGGCGCAGCGACGCGGGAGTGCCGCGCAAAAGAAGAAACGGTGCCGGAGAGCTCCCGAGTGAACCGGCGGCGGCGTTGGAATGCGATAAGGGAAGACAGAAATGCGGCACCGGCTGTGGATGGTGGCCCGAAGCGACATCCTGAGCGGCTGGTTGCGCAAATTTTCGCCCTGGCGTCTCCATATCGGTGTGTGCTGACTGAACTCACACCGGACAGTTCCACGAACGCTTGGCGAAAAATAAAACCGGACAAAAAGAGTAGACAGTGAGGGAGTGGCACAAGCACGCCTTCATTTTACTCGCTGTTGGAATGCTGGAGGTTTCTTTCACTGCGCTGAGGAAGCTTCGCTGCTAAGTTTTAAATTATTCGTGCACCACCAAACGTCACTACTTTGTGGGAAGATTATGCATACACTCTGTACGAGTAAAATCATTATTTATTATTGTTTTTGCTTGCTTATTTGTTTGCTCAACCGAGACACTTAAGAGTATACAGAACGAAAGTGGGGGGGGGGGGGGGGGAGGGGAATTCATAACAATTACATAGAACACGTGGACAAAGATGTTACAACACCAAGAAAACAAGAAGGTAAACAGAATTACAGATAATTGGTCAAGTACTTCGACACCAAGAATGTGAAAGCAAATGTAAGTGTACTTTATTGTTCAAGGTAACCTGGTAACAGCTGTTTGAATCTAGCAGGACCATGTTCAATGACAGTCGAACCTGGAAGCCGATTCCATTGCTGAATTACGATAGGTAAAAATGATTTATTAGAGCCTGTGGTCAACCCACGCAAAAAGTTCTATAGGCTCCGTACAGTCAAGTTTGGTCACGAGCTCTGCGCCACCTATCGCAGCTTTCACGAAACTGTGGGTTGGCAGGAGAGGAAGCGCCGCGTGCTGCAACACGCTTTCAGATGCTTTCGCGGCACTGGAACGATGGCGAGTACAAGAAAAAAAAAATGACCTAAGAAATTCCAGGAAGCTAAATACACAACTGCTGGTTATGCTGCGTCCAGAATTATCACAGCTGGGCGGGAAGCTTGACATCAAAATGTGAAAGTTTTCGGGTAGGCTTAACGACTGAGAAGTGGATTGTAGCGGTCCGGACAGTCAAGTCGACAACCTCTGTCCCGTTCAACGTCAGTCGGAGTGGCGTGCATTTAAAGCTACATTTTCAAATTACGTACACGCTACAACTCCTGCGACATGCATTTAAAATTTTGATAGCGCTAGAGCAACTTTCTAAATGCGGGCGTCTAACCGCACTTTTGGCGTATGTGCGACTTCTCGAGGCGCTTTAGTTTCTTGGACGTTTGTGATCACCTGAAACACGTACGTACCGTCGGAATCAGAAGTTAACGGAATGCGAGGAGGAGGGGCGATTATTTCGGCATTGTCACGCAAGCATATCGCGCGAAATGTACGAATGTATGACGGGGCGTGTACTTCCACTAATAATATCACCTAGCGACTGGGCTGAGAGGCAGCGCTACTGTTCTTTTTTCTAATCTGCGAACTCGCATCCAAAAAGCTTTGCTGCCAATAGCACGCACTGACGCCCAAAAAAGTTTTCTGAGCATCGAAATCACGAAAATGCTGGATTTTCTCGCCTGCTGGAGGCGCGGCTAGGTATTGAGGGGTGGACTGTGTAGTTCGCGCAGCGAATTGCAAAGCACACGCTCCAGTATGAGGCTGCATGCTTAGATCGAGTGCCAAACAATCAGGTTTTTTTTTACGATCTCTATGTCCCATAAATTTTTGTGTTCGCCTGTGCCGCGTAATGCAAATTAGTCGTTGTCAATTTATTTTACCTTATTTTATTAGAACGATGACTGCGAATTTGTGCCGAATTCGTCAACGAGCATCTACACTGATCACCTCGCGAACATATGCAAAAAAGCGTAATTGAAACGCATGCCAATTGCATTGTCTATGCCTAGTCTATGCAACCAAGCGGACGTCAAGAGATGAAATATATCTGACGTGTTTCATACACCATACTCATCCCATATAACAACCATGGTATACACTACTCATCGGAGTCCTACATTCCGCTGATGGCAAAGAATGAATTTGAGCAATAAAATAAAACGCAACTGAATTAGGCCCATCAGAGCGGCGGGAAGAACGTATTGCTATAAGCCTTTAATAGACATAAAACTAGAAAAGGCCGCTTGCGACATTGGAAAGCACAGCGCATGATGCAACGCCACAACACGGCCGGCGGTCGTATACAAAACGCAGCGAGGACTTGGGAGCAGGCAGTGCGGCGAGCCTGTTCGCCTACCCAGCAGAGGTGGGCAACCTCCTGAGGTTTCGACCTCATGAGGTCGACCTCAGCCTCAAAATGACCTCAACCTCACGTCGTGAGGTGAGGTCGGCGCCGGCTCGAAATTTTGTGAGTGAGGTCAGCAAATCAGACCTCAACCTCACGCGTGGGTTTGAGGTTGAGTGAGGTCGTCATTCAGTGAGGTAGAAAGTTTGAGGTCCAGACTTTTTGCAGTTGGCACGTGTTACTCCGACGAGTGCCGCTTACGAAGCTGAGTTGCAGGGCACCGCCGCAGTGTTCATGCAATGTCGATTCGTGCTCGGTTTTCCCTGTTTGGATAACCGGATGCCACAGTTCCCTCTTAGCTTCCGGTGCAGCGCCGTAATGTCCGTTCAGTCCGAGCCTACAGGAAGACGCAGCCCTCTGGTCTTCCCAGAAGGAGTGTTACTGTCAGAGCACGCCACTCTCCCTCCCCCTTGCCCCGCTGGTGTAGCACCGGGCTGCCTGCCGGTCAGCTCAAACTCCGGGAGCGCGCAAAGCCCGTAACTCACGTTGACCCGCAGTAGCTTTGTTTGATGCCGTAAACAAATAGGTTCAGTCCAACAAGCACGCAATAAATTCGTCGCAGCGCTGATGGCCTCTAGCAAGACTGCTTCGTGTTCATGCTCATTGTCGGCGCTGACGTCTGGCTGTTGCCTTGCAGTCGAATAAAGGGATCCTGCTGTGCTTTACACGGTGACTTAACAGAAACTGGTGCAGTCGGCACAGGCGAGAGAATGTGATTCAGATGGTTCCTAACAAGGACACAAGCTGATTCAATGAAAAAAGAACGAAGCAAGAAAAGCCTGTATAACACCGTCAAAGCGTTTGATCGGTGTCTTCCCGTTTCGAATCTCACACTACTTCTGTATATTCCCGTTCCATAATGCACGCAGATGAAAATATAATTTCACTTTTTCATCCCTCCGAATAACCTCTCGTTTGTCTCCGGTTCCTTGTTCCTTTTCGGAAATTCGCTTATTATTCCGAAACACCGCAACACGAGGCGAACGCACCAGCATAGCGGTGTTGCAGCGGCGAAAAAATGCTAAACTATGATGAATGTATGGTGATGTGATAGTTGATTCCTTTTCCTTCTTTTAATGAAGATGTGGGATGGGAACTAATTACATGTTCGCGCTATGCTGCTGAGTCGCTTTCTCAAACCTTCTAATATGACGTTTAATGGGGCACACTGTTGTTCGCTTCTGTTTTTAGTGCGATTTTTCTTTGTATATTTCTACGCATTTTCTCTTTTTTTTTCTCGTATCGGATCAGTTAGGTTGGCGGCCTGCCTTGCAGACGACCAGGCACCACACGTTATCTTTCCTTTAACTCTTTTGCCGAGACCCATGGTTCACCTTAAACGGCTTCGCAGAATGCTCGCGCGGTGCTCGTGGGTAAAAAAACGTCGAGGATGCTGGCGTACCATTGATTAGTTCAGTTTTGAAGGAAAACAACTGACTGACTTCAGGCAGCTTGTCTCAGACTGGTTGACGAAATGGTGCCCATAATTCTGTTGAAGCGTATGAGTACTTAGGCGGTTTTTTTTTCCCCGGGGTGGGGGCTCGGAAAAAGATTTCGCTGCGGGGAAATTTGAGCGGAGAGCCGTGGTGATCCTGATAGAGAGAGCGGTTCCCGCTCGCTGCCCACTCTAGGCCAGTTGTTTTGACCCGTGCGATTTTAATAGTAGGCACAGTGCTAGAAGACGTAATCTAGCATTTTCTTTCAAAATGCTGCGGGTTCACCAAGACATCGGAGAATTCCCAGGATTTCGAAACCATTACCATTGCCACTTGGAGGGAAGTGGCGGAAACGGGGAGTGTCCTGACCCCCCAGGAACATCAACATCATCATGCTTAATTATCAGCTGCAAGTATTCCTATTTTCCCGCAAAATAATTGCCTTCGGTTGCTGGGTAATGTACAATATTTAATCAATATTCTGGCAACTTTTAATTTAGTAGCGGTATATCAGACTTCCCCGGGCTCATAAGGATACACTGTTAGCATCCTCATCATCGCCATCATCTCTAGAGTCAAAGGCATATGTCGTTGCATGATTTTTTCAGTATGTCCTACATGAGAACTGGCGCGTTTACCTGCTGTACAGTCCGAATGTCATTAATGTGTACCGGCTTGTGGGCACTCTTTCTAATGCATCATGCGCGCATGTGTAGTAATGTCGGATCCATATGTATCTTGAAATGGGGGTGGGTGGGGGCCTGGTATGACGAGAAATTACATCGTTGTCGCGTGAGTGTAATGTCATATTACAGCGTCGTCACGTGACTACGTTTGATTGCACATTACATCGCTGCCACGTGACCTGGTGTGACGTCAGACTCACATGATGCCACCACTAATTATACTAATTAGTCTTAGCTTTACCTATGTATATTAATTAGTATTAATTAACTACGTGACGTCATTATCTTCGTCGCGTGACTCGTCGGCTCGTGACGTCGCATGGCGCCATTTCTTGCGGGCACATTTTTGCGGATATGACCTTGAAAGTGAGCCTTCTAATGCTTTCGCATTAATAAAAGAAACCACTCGCTTCTACACAGACATAAATACAACGTGCCTCTGATGGTGTACTACAGTCGCAGTTGGTTAAGTGTTTTCGAAGGCAACATACAGAGGACTGAAAAGAGCATTCTCGCTATGCCGGGTGGAGCTAGAAAATCGAAATTTACTGATATGCGTCTGCATAATCGTCGCATTGGAAAGTACATCGACGACCAGTTTCTTTATATTCGGTAACTATTCTCAAGCCTGAAAAGAGTATCGTGAATACCTCCCCCCTCCTGCCAATTTCTGGTAGGTGGTGTAGAAGGGCAGTGCTTGTAAATTGCCGGTTCGTGCGTGAATGGGCGAGAGGCTCACCAATACGAACAAGTATGCACGAAGCAGGTTGCCAAATATTGACACACATAAAGTACTCACCGACGTACTGGTGGTAACCGCTTATGGGACACACCTGCCCGCAGGCCATATACGCTGATGGTTCATCCCTTATAAGCTTCTCCTATTGCGTGCACATCAATAGTGTCTGTACACACCTTATTAAATAATACCATCATCATTTTGGGTTTCCGGTCTCACGGGATTCTCAGAATTGATTTTAACTTAAAACTTCTTACTCACTTTTCGTTTTGTTTTTGTTTGTTTTCTGAGGTCGAGCAGCCGACCTCAACCTTAAATTGTGAGGTTGAGTGAGGTCAGCAGTGGCCTCAGGAAAAATGAGGTGAGGGCGTCTAAGGAGACCTCAACTGATGAGGTTGAGGGAGGTCGGCAAATTCTTTTTGAGGTTAAGGTGAGGTCCAAATTTTTGAGGTCAAATTCCCACCTCTGCTATCCAGTATCATCATACCTGCCACGGCGGCGCTGAAAGTGGTGCTGCTCCGCAGCGCCCTGTGGCCACTGTACGGAGCCTATACTAACGACGTGTGATTAACGGCGAGAAGTACGGGCTAGTGGAAGAAGTGACTGGCGCAGAATGTAAGCTGTAAAATAACTTTTGAAATAGGCAGAGTCGTGATATTTTGTGTCGAAAGGTCAATGTGGGAAGATCGAGTAATAATCTGATACTCCTGATGCGGATTTTCTGCTCTTCTACTTAGAAGGTGTAAAGGAAACAGCGCGGTTCTCGAGAGATTCCAATGTTTTAATTTGGTGAGTTTTATGTGGACCCTAAACCTAAGAGGCGTATTCAAGTGTGGTTCGAAAAAAGTTTCATTTGCCAGCTTTAGGACGGATATGGGTTGAGAACGGCAAAGTTCTGATAAAGCTCAGAGTTTTTGAGCTGTAAGCGACGAGTTTTTTTTTTGTATATTCCGACCTGACTGAATTATTCGTGACTGCGATATTGAGGTTACAATATGTTTGCACTTGTGAAATTTCGACAGAGCTTAATGAACACACGTGGGTTGTGTTGCAGTGCTTCCGGAGAACCTGCGTAAACTTTCATTTAGAAATGTTGAGCTGCAGCATCCACTTAGCTCGCTTGGTTGATTGACTACTTGTCTACTAACCTTAGCAGATGCAATAGTCGACGCATTCACGTGCGGTAATCTTACAAAGACATCAGTTAACGTTCCGATCAGCAGTGACGCAAATAACAAGAAAGGTTTAGATTTTCCGCGAAAAATCAGTTTTAAAAGCGAACTCTTTTTCTCTACACGAATATAAAGATGCCATTGTGCAATGAGCCCAGACTATAAGCGAAAGGAAGGCACTGTGTTGTGCCGCATTCAGATGCATCGAAATAGTTCTCACGCAGAGGAAGTGGGTGTTAGCGCTGCGAGGATATAGAAAAGAATTCAACAATTTTTCTGCAACCCATCAGCAAAGGCGTGCTTCAAGGGTCACGTAGAGGTCGTCACTAAAAACGCTGGTTGGCGATAGCAAGGTGTCCATAACTAGCGGGTTTATTTTTTCCTGCAACACTCTAACACCTTTGCTGAATAAAAAATCCACCTCGAGCCATCTTGAATTCCGCATCCCACACGCAAGGCATCTTCATGCCAGTGCCTGAAGCTACGAACTGTGAGGCCTCTGGTGCCTCACGAGAGGAGCTGTACGTAGGGAGGGTGGACCTCGCTGTGACCACGAAGACGATGCTAGCACGTATAGCGTAATGCACGCCGTAAAATGCGATATGTTGGCCAGGAACTGATTCTTTCATAAAGAAGTAAAGGTAAGTCTCAACCGAGTTTACTTCGCTTAAGTAAGGACTTAAACATTGGCCTTCAGAGCGGTAGCTAGTGGAAACACATCCGAAGCTTTACGTGGCGTTCAACAGTGTCCAGCGAACTCGTTCAGCCATCGCGCTCACGTTTTCATAAGCACCAGTATAGGTGAGCGATCTGGTAGACAACGGGCAGTTCGGAGTTGCTTTAAAAAGTACGAGCATAAGTCTCGCAAACTAAGCGACATGAGGGACAATATTCGCACAAGCATGCGCAAGAAACAGCGAAGAGAGGCAAATATTCTTACAATATCATAAGTAATCATAGTTCTGTAATTAGCGGCCGCAAAGGTAGCATCGCTAGCTGCCAATTATTATCAGGAATTCGAGAAAGCGGTCAGCCAGTGCCGCTAAGCCTAGCGGCCTTATCACGTTCTGTTCTGCAGCCACTCGGTCGTTTTCTTTCTTTCGTACGTCAAAGATGATGTCAGTATGCTATTACAGTATTTTCAACGCCATGCGCCACGTTGTGGCAGCCAAAGGAACTAGAAGCGCTTGTTCCGAATTACTGGCAATGGGTAAGCCTACGTAAAAATCCCTTTCACCTTCACGAGCACACCAGCGCCGTTCACTTACTTCCACAGTGGTCGTGCCTCATAAGTGCTGACGACTATCGAGTGATCCTCGAAACTGTTTACCAGCCCCTCTGTTCGTCCAGAGGCGCGGCGTATCATCCCACCCCTTTTTCTTATCCGTCACTTCATGATTATTACGCAGCGATGATGGCACGGCGACATCCACAGCTGTCGCAGTCGTGCGAATTAGGTGATAGCCTAAATGTCTAGCCTAAATGTCCAGTAATAGTTCGCACTGCGCCGCCATCAAAACGTGCTTGCGGCGGCCTCGCGTTTAGGACCACAACGCCTGAGTCACTGAGCCCGCGCGGATTTTCACCACCGGTAGCCTGTCTTACGGAAGGAAGAAAAAGCAATCGAGGCGTCTTTAGCAGCGATGGACATATAACTGCTGCAGAATAGAATCTGCAGGGGGCAGATTAGGTAGAGGTGTGTACAAAAGTAGTGGGCGACGAAAGGCGCGGCGCGAGAACTTACACACGGTTAGTTAAAGTAACAAATCGCAGTACAAGCGGGTAGTCGGTTTAAGCTCAGACGAAAATTAATTTGCCCGGGCTTTGCGGCCAGTCGGCTAAGCAGGTGTGACGCATTGAATGCGAGACGTCCTTTGTTTTAAGTCCGCTGAACAACATGACACAACGCGGGAGGCGCCAGGCATACCGCTCTTCCACATCATATAAAAAACGTAGCGAAGAGTCACAGTTTTCTTTGATTTCTCACTTAGATATCGTAGACCGACGAGTCCAGATAAGGTGACCCAATGAAACATGCACCTTGCCAGGCTCCTGAATGGCAAGCGGCTTTTTTTTTCTTTTGCGGAGATGCAACCGTGATATGAATACGCAGCGCTAAACTACATTCTGGTTCTAGTTAAACTACATTTTGGTTGCTTCCAAGTAAGCAACTGTGCAACAGAAAAAGACATTGTTTTTTAGAGAAAGTGCACTGTTCAAGCATATATTTGTTTTAGCTGAATCTGGCGAATGAAACATAAATCTTTTTGGCCTTAGTCAAGCCATATGCTGCAGAGAGAAAGAGAGCACAGAGACAGGAACACGCGAACTTTGATACTTCCGCAGCGATGGTAAAACCAAGAGGTGTCGTCAAACGAGAAGGCACAGGAGGACACTCGAGGCAGAGAAGTTCAGGTCCGTGTCGAATAAGCAATGAATTCCGCCGCGGAAGCAAGGACCCTATGCAGTGTCGGGAGACAATGCAGATTCAAAATCAATAGCACATCTGGCTCCCAGAGTCGTATCAAAGAGGGAGGGGTGGGGTGGCACTATATGTCCCGGAAAGAGGATGTAGAAGAGGACACAAACAAAATGGAGCGGGATGTAAAGAGAAAACAAGAGTCCAGCGCGACAGACAGTGGGCGATGTCGTCGTTTCGTTTCGGCCTCCGAACTACAAGAATCACGACAGCGCGGGGCGGCTCGCTTTTTGCTTCTCACTTTTCTACCAGACCGTCGGCATGAATTTATGAATGTGACCGGCAGCAGATGGCGCTCGTAAGATTCTTCCGTCTCAGAGCCGGCGCAAGGTGCCGCGCGGGCAGCCGAGGAGCGGCAAAGCCCACGAATGCAGCAAAGCCGCGGACGAGTATTGCGCGCGCGGGCCTCGCCTTCTGAAATATGGGGGCCTGGCACGAAGAGAATATCGCGCGCTGCGCCGGGGGTGCGGTGACGCCGGCGCAAGCTTATAGACTGGCCGCTCCTCATGCGCGTTTTTTTTTCCCTCCTCCTCCATTCCCAGTAGATCATGCATGCAGGCGCGGTCCGCTTATGGGACACCGGCGTGCAGTTGCGGCAATCGCGGAGGCGGGGAATCTCGGAACACATGTCGCTGTTTGTTGTGCGTCGCTCGCTACTAGCTTGTTGTTTTTTGTTGTCACTTTGGTTGAGAGCGCTTTCTTTGCGTGTGCGCGTGACCACTTCCACCAGTAATGAAAATATAGAGATGGCGCTGGTCAAATATGCCCGATCGCTGCCACTGACAGTGTGCTAAAGAAAGAAACAAGCGGATAGCATGAGAGGTCGATGGCCGCTGTTTTGCAACCTCGGCCGTAAGGTTAATAACGACGCTCATGCGATTTCCGCCAAGCCGCGCTAGAAGTGAGCGGATTATTTCAAGAATCGCCCTTTTTATGATAAAAATTAATTCGAGAAGGGCGGCAGCCGATAATGTGAGGCTATGTTCCAGTAAACATTTCTTCGCGCTTTTCTGGCAGCAGCCAGTGCGCATTTGAGATATCATTTTTTAATACTTATGTCGCGTAAGCCGCCGCGGTGGCTGAGTGGTTACGGCGCTCGGCTGCCGGCCCGAAAGACGCGGGTTCGATCCCGGCCGCGGCGGTCGAATTTCGATGGAGGCGAAATTCTAGAGGCCCGTGTACTGTGCGATGTCAGTGCACGTTAAAGAACCCCAGGTGGTCGAAATTTCCGGAGCCCTTCACTACGGCGTCTCTCATAGCCTGAGTCGCTTTGGGACGTTAAACCCCCCATAAACCATAAACCAAACTTATGTCGCCATTTCTACGCACAGTCGTCTACAGAACAAGGTTGATAGGATACATGCACAGGCGCTAGTCCCGAAATCAGATTAAAAAATTAACCAGAAAGGGTGGAAACCATACTGCCGACCACACACATACACAAAGTATTGCGCGCGCCTAATTTGCGCCTCATCATTATCACCCTACACACAACCCTGAAACGAAACGAGTGGTCTTCAGGTGCCTCTGTACGGTGCCGACCGCGGTCAGGTGCCGCGTTTTTGCGGACACCTTTGAAGGGGCAATGAAATGAGGGGAGATATCGTATATAAAGGTACCTGCCTCGGGTTATACTTCAGACTGCTGTGCTCACGAAATACACAAGTACTGACTGAATTTGGAGAATTTTTTTAGTTAAAAGCAGTGAACTGAACCGCATCAAATCATATATGAGGGAGAATCATAGAACACAGAATAAAATTCTCAGTTTTTATAGTTTACATAGCACAGGGGGACCTACCAATGCGAAAAAAGAAAACGGTGCAGCAATCCCGCAACTTTCATCTATGCAAAAACACTATTTCTCTTGGACATGTCATTGTATTACACTGCTGAAGACGCCATTTCAGTATTAGCAAAATCATCACATTTGATAATCATGTACTAAATGCACAAAAAGGAAATAAGTGGACACCATTTGAATCACAAATAGGTATTTAGAGCGAGTTCAACCCGTTGCTCTGGCTCAAATAAAAGAACACGCACTCACGTTGTTCAACATTACCATCCGAAGGCGAACGCTGCATGCCTGGCACATAGTCCTTTTTACCTCAACTAAATACCCCACGTTGACAGTTACCGGTCCTGTTGCTGCGGATAAAGGGAAGCGCCTCAAAGTCGAAGATTTCGATTTTTTATTTCTGCAACAGTTGGGGCTCATGGAGTCAGAAGCGCCCACACAGGTGCTTACTACGTTTGTGATTTTTTGCTATTTGGTTTTTAGCAGGGAAATGTAAAAGGCAAAATGTAAAAGGCAAAAAGAATAGGCCGCCGGCTAATTCCACCAGAGAGGACACAATATCTACCTGCCGAAGCTAAGGAGAACGGATGTAATTTGTTTTGGCAATGTTTGCCTCTTTTTAATAGATTTTGGGCGCCTTGTTTTCCTATGTCTTGTGTGTGTGTGCGCACGCGCGCGTGCGCGCGCGCGCGCGCGCGTGTGTGTGTGTGTGTGTGTGTGTGTGTGTGTGTGTGTGTGTGTGTGTGTGTGTGTGTGTGTGTGTGTGTGTGTGTGTGTGTGTGTGTGTGTGTGTGTGTGTGTGTGTGTGTGTGTGTGTGTGTGTGTGTGTGTGTGTGTGTGTGTGTGTGTGTGTGTGTGTGTGTGTGTGTGTGTGTGTGTGTGTGTGTGTGTGTGTGTGTGTGTGTGTGTGTGTGTGTGTGTGTGTCGCACTTCTGTTTTTCTTCTCTCCTCAAATTTGAGCACGTTAGTCTCTTAAGCACATCGGTTGTTTGGGCACCATTTAGAGAGGCTGAACCCTCAAGGTTTAATACAAACATTACCGCTGATCTCATTTTCGTTCTAGTATAATTATTCGCCCCATTTTCGTACAAACGAAAAGAAGACTTGTTTTGAACAAGTAAACATATTTCCGCGCCTCGCACCGTGCGCGCACAATGCTAGTGATCACGTCGGGAAGCGATACGACACTTAATGGGGCGACTAAAAAAGAGTGCTCAGCGTGTCGACATCGTTATACAAACTTGCGCGTTGTCGTAAAAAGGCGCGTTTCGCAAGCTGATTGCTTTACTTATTTTAGAAAAAAAAAGCAAAATGCAAGGTAGGCGCTGCCAATTTTACAGCCGACGCCGACCGAACAGGCTTCCAGGCCCTAATCTTTTGCGGGCTTTCCGGCTTTTCTTTTTCTGCTATCATTGGCGTCGTTTTTATCATGGTGCCATCCTTATCCCTTAACGTGAGCCTTCTACTACAGCCAATGAACCTGTTTTCTTATGCCACATTCGAGAATCCTCGTGTATACAGTGCTTCTCAGATAGCTTGAGTCAAAAGCTTACACTAATCTACCACAGATTAAGAAAACAATGCTCTAACAGCATCGTTGTTACACCCGCAGTGCAGGCAGCCGTACCTCCCATGTAGCATCGATTTAATCAATCAGTTGTGTTATTTTCAGAAGAAAACAAATCTTCAGCCGCTTGAGATACTCTAGAAGTATTAACTTCTCAGTCGCAGAACGCAGGAAAAAACATTAAGTTGAAGGAATTTTTAGAAATATAGTTATATACTGAAAGCTTTTTCCTAGCTCCCAGGAGTAAGCAGGGAAAAATTTAAAAAAGGACAAGATTTTTTTCGGTGGCTTGCTCGAATTGATAGCAACTGTTGCTGCAAGAACTTGAGTGTGCTGAGTTGAAGGTATGTAAGCGAATGTGACAGGCGTGGGGTGTTCACAAGAAATTTGGAGTGTTCAAGGCTTTTATTTACTTCTTTGATGAACTTTTTGTTAGGAGAAGTTATTAAGCTATTAAGTTTCCAACAGGCGCAACCCTGAAGTTGAAGTTGGAGACCATCAATATGAACCACGAATGGCGTACTTTACAGCAATATATTTTGATTCCAGATAGTTTTCAACAGCGCGGAATGAGAGGGACAGGATGTATAGAATAGATACCACGAGCGCTTCCTTTGTCGTTGCATCCAATAATGTCTTCAGTTACTGCCAGCTGTGCTTGCTTGATAACATTAAAGAAACGACCACAAAGTCAACACTTGGGATGTCCGTTATGCGTATTGTCTTTTTATGCGTATTACGCCATCTGCGTTTCTTTTATGCGCTTCATAGTTTGGGAGCTGAAACTTTTCGCAAAACCTGATCGGTGTAAAAGTTCGTTACGAAATTTCCAACCACGACCGCGCTTTCCCAGAAGAAACACGAGTCTCCTTGTCGAAATGTTGGCTAGCGGATTGAGGCCGCTCCTCAACCCTTGTTCGCTTTCCTTCGTGTCCTTACTCAAACGAGTTATTGATAGAAATAATATCAGTTAGATACACTTTCTCTTGGTAGAGATGAACGCCAGTATTACTGTTTCTGTTTTGCCTTTCGCTTCATGCACTCGTTCATTTTTTTAACCCACTGTTATGCCTGAGCTGTATGTCTGCGAAAGCGCCGATGCGTCTCACTGATGCCAAGGCCACCTTTGAAGCGGATCCCAACTCTGGCCTGGCAGCAAGCACGCGTTGACGAGGGTTGCCCTAGCACGCGACTTTACACGGAACTCTCCAGTTGGCGTCGTATCGGATATCCGAATGGCGCAGAAGATACAGGAGGCTACCCTTGAAACGGCGACCTCACCGAGGGGCAGCGGCAGCGAGGAATGACGAAAGCATCGCCGGCTCCGCGCGGGGGTCGGTTTACCGTAACCCGCCGGGCTGAGCAGGAGGCCTAGAGGCGTACGCCGGGACGAGCGGACACGCCGAGAACACGATCCTCCGCTTCGCAGCGTGAGAAACCATTGTTGACTGCGTAAGGCTGCTGGTGTGCGCGTCTACGTGCAGTGGCCTACGTGCAGGAATTCGAGGGCGAGACTCTATGGTGTCGGGTGGAAAAAATGGCAGTTTGCGCTCTTCTATTGGTGCGTGTCCAAGGACAACGAATTCCCTAACCAGGGATCTAGGGGCATCGCATGCCTTAAAACCTAAAGTTCCGGCATCGCAGAGGGGGGTGGGGGGGGTGGGGGGGGGCATTTTTCTGAAATCTCTACCGTCTTGTAAAGATGTAAATAAATTCATCCTAATTCGCCTACGAAAGCTCCTCGCCTCCATGGTTCTCCGACGCTTCGCTGTTCTTTGCTACCCTAGGCACCGGCCCTATGTCCGCGTCGCGACACCACTGTGAGCAAGCAAGCACAAAGGTGTTTTTACCACACCAGAGCTTGCTTCTTTCTCTCTCTCTCTTCTCTATTAGTCTTCAATAAAACGGAGAGTTGAGCGAGTTGGTACATACTGCTGGGAATAACAGCGCGTAGACGAGGGACAAAGAAAGAAGACGACAGGACCGGCGCTGACTAACAACTGAAAGTTTATTAGAAAAAACACGCAAAATATACTCATTTGACAACCACGGGCGCGTGCGCAACACCAAAAGCCACAGTGATAAATCAATCACTTAAATCCAGATACATTAGTTCACAGTCATGAACTGTTACAGAGGGGGTGCTCACGCATGAGTCAATGTTTTTATGAATATGAAACGCTTCACTGATTTCTCTTGTTAGTTTATCTTTGTGTTTGTACAGGATTCTAGTTTTATTAAAGATGGTTGTACATGATTTTTCAGAAGACTGGTTATTCCGGGGACAGTTCCTATAATGTAAAGCCAGATTTGAGGACGGAGCCCCTTTCAGAGAAGTGTTGTGGTCTCGTAGGCGGGTATTTAAGCACCTTCCTGTTTGACCTATGTAGGTCTTCCCGCACGTGAGCGGCACTTCATACACAACCCCTTCAGCACAAGGGACAAACCTCAGGCCATGCTTTATCTGGCACCCTCTTTTTGTTTTTCTTCGTTTCTTTTCCCCTTCCCTGGCCTTTCTTTCTACAATGGCACACAATTTGCCGAGCTTGTTAGGTGCAGAAAATAAAACATCAACTCCATACCTGCTGCCCACTTGCTTCAAACGGTGTGAAGTTTGATGAATGTACGGAAGAACAGCAATTTTCTTTTTATCTTTTTGTGAATGATCCTGAGATTCTCCCCTTTTGACCTTTTTAATTATCTTACTACAAGCAAGTACTAAGACATCATCTGTAAAGCCCGCAATTCTTAGCCTCTGAACCTGCTGATTAAAACTTGTGCTGATACCATGCACGCATGACTTGGCAATGGCAGCACCTAGGCAAGAAACTGCAATGCCACATTTAACCACCTTTGAATGCGCCGAACGAAAACTGAGCAAAGGCTTTTCTGATCTCTGTAGGAAGGACCAGCACACGTGATCTGGCTTCGTTGCCAATCTTATATCTAAAAATTGTAACTCATTTCCTTGAGGTTTTTCACAGATAAAAGTTAGGCCGTGTCCGCTTTCGTCAAAAATCTTTAACACCTTATCAACCTGCCTATTGAAGTCGTCGTGTTCCACAAAAACAAGATAATCATCCACATATCTGAAGATGCGTTTTGTATTGGCACCCAAATTACTCTTAACAGCTTTATCTACATAACTGAGAAAGATGTTACTTAGTACAGGAGCCACTTTTGAACCAATGCACACCCCCTGTTTTTGAGTGTACAACCTCCCCTCCCATTCAACAAAGGTGGACTTAAGATAAAACGATAAAAGCTCCAAAAAGGCCCCCACAGAGATCCCGCATTTTGAAATGAAATCGCTTTCATCATTCTCATCTTCTATACACTTGCGAACATATCGTAGCAGACTATTGTGCGGAAGTGAATAAAATAAGTCCTGAACATCTATGCTGAACATACTGCACGAACCCGGATTATGACACTTCAAATAGTCGACAACAGCCAGGGAATTAGACACAAGAAACGGATCATCAATTGTTAGTGAACCAAGGTTTTTCTGTAAGAAACTTGAAACCTCATATTGCCATGTTGCATGCTCTGTAACAATACAGCGGAAAGGAACATCGGGCTTATGCGTTTTTGCTGAAAAAAATATGTCCAGACAGTCTTCTTTTGCATTCTTAACAGACGAGTGGAGCCATTGTAGATTCATTTCGCCCAGTAACCTCAAGGCTTCTCGCTTTTGCTGTTTAACATTGGCAGGCAATGGTTTAAAGTTCTTTGCGATGGCTACTCGGGCTAGTTCAGTAAACAGTAAAACTAGAATCCTGTACAAACACAAAGAAAAACTAACAAGAGAAATCAGGGAAGCGTTTCATATTCATAAAAACATTGACTCATGCGTGAGCACCCCCTCTGTAACAGTTCATGACTGTGAACTAATGTATCTGGATTTAAGTGATTGATTTATCACTGTGGCTTTTGGTGTTGCGCACGCGGCCGTGGTTGTCAAATGAGTATATTTTGCGTGTTTTTTCTAATAAACTTTCAGTTGTTAGTCAGCGCCGGTCCTGTCGTCTTCTTTCTTTGTCCCTCGTCTACGCGCTGTTATTCCCAGCTTCTCTATTAGCTTTGAATTTCAGCTCTGAAAGAATTAAACGATTTGATGTCTAATAAAGCGCTGTCAAGGGGGCCTGTGTCGGGCAGCTAAGTTACTGAAGCGAATGACCTGCGTCCGCGATGTTACGATGTGGTGCTTGAAGATGAAATACAACGTTTTGATCAGCCTAAACTGGGTGCATTTTTGAATCACTGAATATCCTAGAAACTAAATAGTCTGAGCATGTCTAAGCTGAACACATTTTTCGCATAGCTGTCTGGGAGGAATTATTGACTCGAAAATTATAAAGGCCGCCTCGCCTAGCAGTCCTGGTGAACTTTGTCACAATCACGAAGTTGCGTTTAAACACGGTGTTCAACACTCCATTTTTTAGGCGTACGGATGTCATGAAAAACGCGCAAGAAATTTAGTGGATGAGAACCACATTCCAAAGCTGAAGCACACCTGCTGATTTGCTCTTACGTAAGCAAAATGTGGAGAGTTAAGTATCAGAGTGAACCCTATACAAGCATTTTATACATGTGCGGCTATGATATATTGCAATAGCGAAACAAATTTTTATTCTGCAGTAACTACGCCAATTCTGTTTTCATGGCAAGTGATTTTGACCATCGGTGATGCAGCTCTTATTCTTCGCCAACATCTGAACAGCTTAGTCATAATTATTTTATCGTTAGCACTTCAGTTATATATCGAAAAACAGGACAATAACGCAGCCTACTAAAGCTAAAGAGATATCGATATGTTCATTAAAAATGTCTTGCCGTAACGGCTGTGGCACCTTAACTGCACAAAAGAGCCCTTTGTAAAATTAAATGTTCTTAATTGCAATCGCAGCGGTTCAAAAACTTCAAACGCGACGCTTAATTTGCCGTCTAGTTGGTAACTGTGCAGTTGAGCCGAGCATAAAATAGAGAGAAGAGAGAGAAACTCTTTAATAAAAATGAGAGATTTTGGCCCACATGTGAAATAAGCTGACATGCTACTCTGCATGGGAAAGTGAATTGGAGATGGAAAGAAGGAAGGAGAGAGGCGCACAAAATTATGAAGTGAGCCGAGTGTTGTAAATATCTGCGATGCTTAACTCTGTTTCGGAGTTTTGAGGATACCAACAGCTGGCATGAACTTAGCTAAGTTTTTCTTCCGTACACTAACAATCACTTCATATCTCGTTTTCAGCCAAGTTACGCTCTAAAGGTCACCCCTATCGCACCATCGTTACCACATACCTGTGCTAAGACCAGTTCACTCGCGGACCAACTCCTGTACTTCCATGCATACTGCATTACATCATCATAATCGTAATATTAATCATCATCAACCTAACTACTCCCACTGCAGGAAAAGGCCTCTCGCATATCTCTCCAATTAATCCTGTTCTGTGCCAGCTGTGGCCGCCCTATCCCAATAAACCTTTTAATCTCATCCGCACACCCAACTTTCTGCCGCCCCTTGCTACTCTTACCTTCTATTGTTATCCAGTCCGTTGCCCTCAACAACCATCGGTTATCTTGCGTTCGCGTTACATGCCCTGCCCAAGTCCTTTTCTTCCTCTTGATTTTTGCATATAGTGTCATTAACTCGCGTTTATCCTCTGACCCACTCGGCCCTTTTGCTGCCTCTTAAAGGTGCACTAAAGAGGAATCTGAACTCGTCTTTTTACCGCGGGAACTCTATCTACACGTTCCGGGCATTCTTAGAAACTTCGAATTATTGTCCTGGTTGGGCGTTTGCCCTAATTAAATCGCATTAAATCGCATTAAACGCCCAGGCTCCCGCCATTTTTTTAACTCAACGCGGTAGGTAGGAGGAGTCAACCAACGCGCCAGTCAGTCCCGTGGCGGCTTGCCGCTCTGTCATCGGCGGAGCGATACGTAAATCAAAGAGTCCACGTGTATTTTTGTTTCCGTGGGCTTAATTTGAGGCTATATTGTCTGTGACTGAACATGTTTATTCACAGAAAGCTTAAAAACAAAATAAAAGTGAAAGAAAAGCCGCCACGGGACTGGTTGACGCGTTGGTTGACTCCACCTACCTACCGCGTTGAGTTGAAAAAAAAAAAAGGCGGGAGCCGGCACGTTTAATCCGATTTACTTAGGGCAATCGGCTGCACAGGATAATAATTCGAAGTTTATAAAAATGCCCGGAAGGTGTAGATGGAGTTCCCGTTGTAAAAAGACGAGTTCAGATTCCTCTTTAGTGCACCTTTAACGTTACACCTATAATTTTTGTTTCCACAGATCGCTGCGCTGTGCTTAAGTTGAACCCTTTTCCTCAGCCTCCACGTTTCTGCCCCATAGGCGAGTACCGGTAAAATACAGCTGTTATATACTGTTATATATTTTTCTCTTCATGTATCTATATTAATAAACTGCCATTTATGATCTGAGGGTTCCTGCTAAGTGCGCTCCACTTAATTCTTATTCTTCTAGTTATTGCCCCCTCGTGATCCGGATCTGCGGTCACTACCTGCCCTAAGTATACATATTCCCTTATCGCTTCCAGCACCTCGCTACCAATTGTAAACTGTCTTTGGTTTTATGCATATTAATTTTAAGACCCACCGTTCTGCTCTGCGTGTCGAAGTCACTGATCATGCTTTGCGATTCATCTCCTAAGTGACTTAGCCAGGAAATGGCATCAGCAAATCGCAGATTACTAAGGTATTTTTTATTACTCTTATCCCCAACTGTTCCCAATCCAGGCCTATGAATACCTCCTGTAAACAGGCAGTGAATGGAATTTACGAGATCATGCCTCCCTGCCTGACACCCTTCCTTATTGGAATTTTATTGCAGGAGAATGGCGATTTCGGCTAGTCGGATGTAATTCATCTTGAAAACAAAACACATAGCACACGGACAGAAGCGCTTGTAGTGTCTACTCTTCATGCGTTATTCGTCCGCGTGCGCTGAAATTTGTTTACAAGGTGGAAATTTATTGTTGCGGATTTTATGGAAATACCCGTAGTTCACAATTTAACTCGTTTTTCTAGAAAGCACCACTACCAACAGCCTGTCTCTGGCTCACACTGATATACGTTCGTGTTGTTTTATAGCTATTGCTATTATTAAAGCCGTCGTCTTTAGTTCCCTTTAGCAGTGAGGCCTTTTTCTCATGCATCCCCCCACGCTTTTCTGCGCGTCTATTGCACAGAAAGATAACACATTTTTTTTTTAAATGGCACTCGTTGTTGCAGATCTAAAGTTTTAGGGCGGTGAACGAATCAGTCTACTTAGTAAATTCCACAAAGCGGAAGCAAGTGATGTCTAGCTTCTCCTCATCAAGACCGCAACAAAGGCAGAGCACGCTTTACAGGAAAAAAAAAAGAGAGAAAGAACGAAAGGGTAGAATATATTCTATGAACGGATGCAACGAAAGTGCACCCGCGAGAAGTGCAAAGCTTCATCAGAAACGAAAAGAAAAGGAGGCTAACCTGCTGGAACGGTAGTAAGACTTAAGCAAAAGCAAGCTACGTTTCTGAAGGAAAAATACTGTCAGTCGGTTCAGTTATCGGGGTATAAGCTGTCGTTATTTTCTCTAAGATTGCGTAATGAAGAAGTCGAGTAATTTGTAGGCAGAAATAATTAAAAATGAAACGATCTCAGCATAGAAGATGCATGCAGATACCAGACTTTGGTAAGACAATGAGCAGTTACTAAAACCAAACTGGGAAGCGTAGGAATTGTAGCAGAGATGTAAATTTTGTGCACATTTACAACTTAGATTCCTACAGCCTTTGTCAAAGATATACAGTTCACCGGCGTTTGTTCTGCGTCATTCATTCTGATTCATCTTCCATCGCCAGTGTTTCAATCACTCTAAGATGAGGGGGACCCATGTTTTCAAACTTCCTAAGCTCAGCCCGTTATACCTGGCAGTAATTAATTAGTGATTTTTTAGGAAAGGAAACGGCGCAGTAACTTCCTCACTTCTCGGTGGACACCTAAAACATGCTGTGAGGAGAGGGAGGAAGGTGGGCGTAAAATAAGAAATAAAGAAAGAGGTGCGTAGTGGAGGGCTCCGGAATAATTTCAACCACCTGGGGATCTTTAACGTGCACCGACATCACACAGCACACGGGCGCCGTTTGCGTTTCACCTCCATAGAAAGGCGGCCGCCGCGGTCGGGTTTGAACCCGGGTACTCCGGTTCAGTAGCAGAGCGCCCTAACCACTGAGCCACCACGGTGGTTATATACTTCGTAGTGCGGGTGAAAATATTTTACCCTGAACACTTTTTGGCTGTCACAACAGTTTCTGTCCTGCTTAGCTTCGGACTTCCACGGGTGCTGCAAGAGCACCACCACCCGTAAGAAACTCACAACGGTCAGTGGGTGCCTACTTATGAAAAATTCTACACTCGCTTTTTTTTTTCTGCAATAACAGAATACTTTCACTCTATCCTAACAGCAAAACAGCAGCTCTGCGCACGTGTTCAATATTGAAACTGCACCTGCATTGTTAATGGGTAATTAGAAGCCACAATTTAGCAAGAAAGGCCAAGCGGAACTTACTAACTCCCCAGTATACAATAAGCGCCACATTAATAACTTGGAGTTTTCAAAAGCTTAACCAAATGAACCATGCTGTCCTTCACTGTATTACGTGGCACACGAAACCGGGTATTCGGAACACGCACTACGCGCACTCATTTCGGTGAGCTCGTACTTTTTTCGTGAAAAAGGGGGAGGGGGCTACAAAATAATTTTACACTATAAATGCCGGAAGTGCCCTGAAAATAACTGCTTTCTAGAAACCATGTGGCATGTGACGTATGTGTACCTTAGAGCGCAGCTGAAAATCTGTTCCTGTAGCAAATGAAACTAAAAGGGGCTCTGAAACACCTTTCGAGGATTATACATCAATTCGCTCAATCAATTGATTGGGTCGTCATGAACACCTGAGCCAAATAATAAACTTCAACACGAAGCAGAGAACCCACATTCACCTGTGAAAGTTGGCGAGCCATTTCCGGCGACTTTTTTATGCTCGCACCCTCCTCCGTCACACCGCTCCTGCGTATACCAGTTCAGAGACAGCTATTGGTTAGATTCTTTCAGACCTCAGGCAGCTACCATGGCCGCGGCCAATATAAGCGGCGCAGCTCTGGCCGATCAGGAAGCTCCGCCCCAGGTGGTGGGTCCGGCGATGGAGCAACGGCCTTTTAGTGTGCAAAAAGGGACAAGAGGAGAGGGAAAGGCGCGAAGGCACTGAAATTAAAATTTTGAGTTCAGATAACTAAGCTTCTGTAAAGCGCTTCAAAAAATTTTTTGCTAGAGGATGTTCGTGAAGCGGAGTCCTTCAACATCACAGGCATACCACAATTTTATTGAAGGCCATTTATGTAATGGGGGCCTATGGAGGTGACCAAAACACGCTTTATATTTGAGGGCGAAAAACAGGACGTCATGGTAGTAATCGCAATAGTGGAACGCTTGGAACGTACGTTACTCCGTTAGAACATTTGTTTCTCAATTCGTACAAGTACCGAACGACATAATACGACCGAACACTCGTTTTAAAAAGAAAAACAGTTCAGTTAAGTGCAACTGAAGATTGTTTTCATTGCCACTTACTGTTTATATTCTTTTAGCCGCCGCGATGGCTGAGTGGTTATGGCGCTCGGCTGCTGGCCCGAAAGACGCGGGTTCGATCCCGGCCGCGGTGGTCGAATTTCAATGGAGGCGAAATTCTAGAGGCCCGTGGGCTGTGCGATGTCAGTGCACGTTAAAGAACCCCAGGTGGTCGAAATTTCCGGAGCCCTTCACTACGGCGTCTCTCATAGCCTGAGTCGCTTTAGGACGTTAAACCCCTATAAACCATAAACCGTTTATTTTATTTTTTTAAGGAGAGTTGCCAGCTCCCAACCCTGAACTGAGCGAGCAACAGCCCAATGCGGACTTGCTTGCATGCGTCGTCTTTTTATTTATATCGAACGGCCAGCCCACTTCGTTAAAAACAACAGCCACACTGAAGGAGAGCCCCTGTTTCTAAAAAACACGTGCGCTTGGCGCCAGAGCAGCTGAAAGTGCTATCTCCGTGCTCCGAAAAGCTGGATACGATTTTTTTTCATGGCTATTTCAGGAGATTTTTTTTTTCTGTCAGGTGAAGTTTGGTGCAACTCAGCACAGTATTCATGCATTCGCTTTTGTGGAATGACTAAGCAGTTTCATCATTTCGAATCGATGGAGGCTACCTTTCCTAGTGTAATAGCGCTCTGGACAAGGTTTGAAACTTTGTATTGTTATATGCTGTGTCGCCAAACCGTGCCGCGTAGCTTCCTGCAATGTTGTAGCCGCCCTGAACAAATTGCTAGTGAATGCAGTGTGCTAAATAAATATAGTTTAAAACGTTAAACCTGATCTGTCTCCAACATGTCTCCAAGTCAAAGCGTAAAACGCAACTGCTTCGGCAGGAAAGTGTGAATGGATCTCAAGTGCCGCCTGAGTCGTTTTTTGCTTCCCATTTCACCTCTAATATCATCACAGTCCTGCCCGAGGATTTGTAGCAAACGGCCCCACAGCACAGTGGCAGTTAGAAGTACTTGATATTCCACTTTATACAAACACAAACGAATCAGTTGCAGCTGGATTCAATGCCGCAAGGATCCACAAAGTGTAAGACTGCAGCTTCACTTCTAAAAAAAACGGTAAGGCGCCCGTGTGCTGTGCGATGTCAGCGCACGTTAAAGATCCCCAGGTGGTCGAAATTATTCCGGAGCCCTCCACTAGGGCACCTCTCTCTTCCTTTCTTCTTTCACTCCCGCCTTTATCCCTTCCCTTACGGCGTGGTTCAGGTGTCCAACGATATATGAGACAGATACTGCGCCATTTCCTCCCCCCCCCCCCCCCCCCCAAAACCAATTATTATTATTATTCACTTCCTCTTCTCTCTGTATACAAAGGTCTGCACTCGTTATGAGCTCAGAAGCAACACACCGTTCCATCGCGCACACTTCCGCGAAGAATATTCTGCGACTTGGCACGACAAGGCTTACTCGTATTCGTCTGCCTGGCTCTACGCACCCAATACCGATAAGGCCGAACGACCGCTCTCGAGTGCGCGGTGTCGTGAAGGTCCGACACACATGCGCTGAGCAACTTGCACGCGTTCCTGCCTCATACCGCGGTCTGGACAGCGACTTCCGGGACTTGTCGAAAAGCAAGAGCGTGTGCTCGACCGGGGGTTCAGCGGGCAGGGCATAGGATGCGAGATCAGTTCGCTCGAGCGGCGCTCTTTCTTTTGCCCTTTCTTACGGCACCTCGCTCATTCACGAGAAGCGCCAGCAGTGGACGGGCAGGAGGAAATGAGCCGTAGCTCGCACGAAGCCCCGCGCTCGCTTTAAGCGCAAGCGAAAGAGAGGGGCAGGCAGCCTCAAATAAACGATAAAGCAGAGTTACGCAGGCACGGTGCATCGCATGGTGGATGGCGCCAGAGACGACGTGACGGAGCTCGGATGCCGTGGCCTGCCGCGCTCTGGAATAATGCGCTCGCTCGAGTGCCGTGCTTCCCTCCGTTTCCTTTACGGTGTAGATACCGCTGCCGTTGTTCCCTGCGCTGTACAGGCAGCGGCCACGGGTTATACTGGCCGCGCTGGCGTTCGCTGCTCATATCTGACTTCCGCCGCCCATGTCGACGAGTCCAGCCATGGTAGGGTGCATCAACAACGGATGTACTCGTCAAAGCCGCGAGTGCAGCACAGTGGCCGAGTTGCCTGCGGCCTTTGTTGCCGCCCGCCAGCAAACTTATTACGCAGGAGCAGACACTACAGCCTTTGCACTGTGTGATAACCCCAAGCGGGATAGGACGCAGATAAAGCCAAAAGGTGGGAAAAAAAAGCCCAGCAGACTAAATGCGGCGTATGAGGAGAACGAGAGAGACAGAGGGGGGTGAAAAGTAGGTATGATTCATGTTTTTTCTTTCCTTCTGTTGTTTTTGGTCGGGGGGGGGGGGGGGAGATGATTGTGGTGCATACAACAGGGCTGAATGTACTCGATGATTGAAGCGGGAGGACAAAAAACAATTACAGTTCATCTCGTCGTCGAGTGTAAGTGTAATAGCAAATATTTGAAGAGCAAACATATCATTTTAAAGCCAACTAGATGCGAATAAAAATAAAAACATCCTTACAAAGTGAACAGTAACCTCAAGTAATTTTGAAATTTGAAATATTTCGTCTTTATTCGCTAACTGAGCAAAGAGCACGTAATTAAGAATTACTGTCATGTATAATCTTTGTGAATGAAGCACTGAAATAAAAATAATCTATCTTAACCACCCTTCAAGACATCTTTTGCTTCGAACCGTTGTCAACAGCGAAGAAGGTTGGTAAACTGGAGCTGGTTATGGAAGCGCAAATGCAGAGCAACACATCTAGATTTAGTGGTCACAAATTGTCCAGCAGGAATCTCACAGAAGATGTACCTTCGCAGGACCCTAATACCGCACCAAACAAACGTCTCAACTCACACTATGGCACCGTTTTTAATACGAAGAGACAGCGTGCGACAAATCGCGAACTAAGCTGGGTTACCACACCATCTGGTACGTATGGACCGAGGCCGTCCGAATGAGGCCTTTGAATTAAGCTCGCTTACTCTGCTCTAGTTTATCTAGCACACTAATCGAATGAAAGTACTCGTACTGAGACGCTGGCCCGTTGTTTATATCTCACTCATTATCGTGAATGTGCTTCATGCCATGTATGAACATACGGGAAGATTTTAAAAATGTCTACAGCTTTATATATAAAAAAATGACGCTGATGGTCCCGCGGATGCTGCCTTCACTGAGCTTGCGTAGAGTTCGGCGGACGCAAGGTAACGACATGGTGGACACGCTTGTGCGACTATTTAGCCGAAATCTGTTAATCGTCTTTGAATTATTCACTTTATGCTGCCTGTTGCAAAAGCACTCCTGAAGACTGTATTGATTGCAGGCTAATTCTGTTTACAGAACTTGCCTAAATGCAATTGGTCTTGAGATATTCATCATCTAATTCGCTGCTCTCTCGCTCTTCATTCCCAAACGGTGTCCTCATCGTGCGCCGGGCCAGGGCTCTCGCTGAGAGACGACACGGAATTGGTTGCTGAATATCTCAAGACCTTCTGTACTTGGGCAAGTTCCGTAAATTGGATTGGCCTCCAATAAATGCAGTCATCAAGATTTCGATTGCAACGTACAGCACAATGTAAATAATTAACAAGGTAATTCACAAACTTCGCCTAATTAGTCGCATAACCATGACCTCTATTTAGTTTGTGTTCCGAGCCCAACACAATGAATGAAGGCAGCATCCACGCGACCATCCGCGACCTTTTTATGAAGTTCTAAATATTTTAAAAAAGGCTGGTGCTTTAGCATTGCTAAGCACGGAATATTGCGCGAAAGCAGTTTTTTGCAGGTGGACACCCCCGCCACGTACGTGAGAGCGCGATTGCGGTGTCCACTAACCTGGAAAGTCAGCTATGTGCATCTTCAACTTTTTCATCGTCAGTGCCAGTTTACCCAATGTACACGCCGGCGGCCTATGCTCCAGTGCCGCGTTTCTGCAGCAGTGCTGTCCACGCCAACGCATGCAGCGCACATCGGTCTGTCACTGCCGCCACGTAGCTCAAAGCGCAAATATTAATTTGATAGTATTATTAGTTGATGAAGAGGGCGATGTGCAGTGCACAGTGCGAGAGTGTGCTGCAGTCTAAGGAGGAGGCGTGATCGTCTGCTCAGCTTTCCCTCCCGTCTAGCGCTCTGTCTTTTTTAGATGCATTTCGTTACAATATTTACATGGACTATTTTAAAAAGTTCATGTAAATATATTATATTTTCGGTGTAATAAATACGATGTTTTAAAAAAAATGCAGCTATAGCGTAGTGCTCTCGCGCAGTAGCCAGAGAAGCTGGTCTGTTCGCGCCGCCGCGGGTTCAAATCCCAGTTGCGGATGTTTATTTGATTTTTCATTTATTTATTTCACTCGGTACAAACCCACAAATGTCGCCAGAGATTTCTCGGGGTTTACCAATGAGAATAGTGCTTTTGAACTAAAATTATCCTGCCTGTATGTGTTTCGTCTAGCCTAAACCTTCGGCAGCTTGCGTGCGCTCACAACCACGCATACACAGACGCACCGACAACATTTTGTGGCCAAGAGATGTTAGAAACAGCACTCTCACGGTGCGAATGCGTTAAAGAAAATTCGTTGCATTTAGACGAAAAAAGCAATTTAAATAATTACTAGACGACACGAAATGAGAACGAAGCAAATCGAAACAGTCTTTTCAGAAAAACACATCGCTGCTAGAAAGATATAAACTACTGCTCGACAGTGTGCCGCGCGAGGGCATACAAAAATGAGCGCAAGCCTGACCGGAATCGCTTCCAAAAGAAACACGGGAACCAAATGCGCTCAGCGGAAAGAAATGAAAGAGAGATGCGCGAACGCTGCGCGCGTGGCAGCGCGCCCATGCGTTTCATGAGAAGGCGGAGAAAACAACGCCGCGGGATGCTGCTGACACCGACAGGAATAAATACGAAACGGCCAGAGGAGAAGCAGGGGTGGGTGGCGGGTGGGGTGAGGAATAAATCAGGAGATGCGGACAGGGAAGGATATGACACGTATGCAGTTCTGTTTGCGGAACGGAACCTCATCGCGTGCGTGAGGAATGAGTTGCTGGCGGTCGTTTCAGGAGTGACATGCAACCCCGGTCAGAAGTTGCGGCTTCCTGCGCGCCAATTGCGTCTCCCCTCCTCCTCTCGGAAACACGAGGTCTTGGACAGAGGAGTGGCGCGCTGACCTCGACAGAGGGAGGGCCGAGAGAAGTGCCACCGACAGAGCGCTCTCTTTGATCTGCGGGCCGACGAGCGGAGCGAGCAGAGAGATGCGTGATTGAAAACGTGACTTGCTTGGCGACTCGAATCGCATTTGCGAAGGGCAAAGGCGTGGTTACTGCCGAGACGAATGCGCTGCAGCCAGCAAAAGAAGAGTGAGGTGAAGGAGAGAGGGTGCCATCCGAGAAACATACGCATTCAGGCATTGACTGAGCAAGCTCAAGGTTGCGCAGAAGAAAATAGCAAAAATATATTTGCCTAGGCGGCTTGTTAGCAGCTGTAGTCTTTTACTTAGTTTATTCGCCTTCTATTTTGTCTTCTTTTCTGAGAAACACGCCACGCAACAAAGCACGTCTGTCCTGGCTAGAGGAGTTCATAAAGGCAGCCAGGGTTTGTCAGCGGACCCTCTTCCGCGATCTGGCCTGCGATATCAAAGACAGAGGCAAGTTCGAGCTGCCTAGTTTCTGCCTCCGTCATCTTTTTTTTTTCTCTACGACACCGGAAACACCATTTCCATTACATTTCCATCGCGCATGGAACACGTTAACTGCTCTTGCAAAAAAGATGTAACGCTACGAAAAGAAGCCATGCTTTTCTGAAGAGGACTAATGCATTGTTAAATGAGAGCATTGATTCAAGTCGACCAACAGACAAGACAAGGAAAAAGAGTATTGGAAAAAGTAATTTGAGGAAAAAAAAAGAAGTGCATCGCCCAAAATCATTCTGTCGCTTTGAAGTCTTGCGGAAGGAGTCGGAGCCATTAAGAGAATCAAGCTGTACCGTGATCAAAAGCTTCACAAAGAAGGCAGGGACTACAAAAGAAAAAAAAAGACAACGATAGGAAAGGTCGTCGCCAAGATGTGCGCTTATTTTCGGTTGCTTTTAAGCCACTCGTTGATAAGAGAATCACCCGCTAATGCAGTCCAAAGAACAGGGGGCAAAGGCTATTAACTGATACCAAAATGAATTCCAATGCGGTGGTATTTACAGAAGAGCATTGCCCGTGCATCCTCTGTCTTTCCCATTCCTACACCCGCCATACTTTTGCATTTTCTTTTTCCGCTCTTTTCCTTCTTTCTCTCTCTTTCTCTCTCTTAGCCTGCCTTTATCACCACACAGCGTGGGCGAACCTTCGAAGAGGGCTTAACTTTCTGCCCGCTTCACGTAGCACTGGCTCTCATTCAAAGAGACACAGGGGAGGCAAGACCAACCGGGACGTCGTCACCGTAACGACGGTCTGCCTTCATATACTGCCTTCGCGGTACAATCAGTTCGCTCTCTTTTCATTCCTGTGTCTTCCTTCTCTTCCCGCTCTTGGGTTCCTCGCAGCGACGGTAAGTGACCCGGAAGTCCCCACGGGTTCCAGCGCACTGATACCAGTTTTGGTTGCGCCACAATAAAGGATCGTTACGGTGCCGGATCTGTTCCGATCGGTTAACCTGAGCAGGTCTGCGCAGCCCGACCGAAGCGCGCAGCACCGAATCGCGAGCACATCTGCCGAAAACGGGCCGCGAGAGGAATGCTCTATAGTCGCCCTGAATTGGCTTCACGAACCGAAGTTGTCCTCAACTGGCCCAGATCCAATGTTGGGGCTGCAGGTACATAACGACACTGTTTTACGCTACAACAGAAATACTGGTCGGAGGCCTTTTCCTGCGAGGAAAAAAGGGTAGGCACTGACATAATAAAGAACAGGAAATTGCCCTTTTTCGCGCACGACAAAGCAATAAGCAGACAGTGTCCAGGACCGAGTAGTCTGTGAAGGTTGATCCTGTTTAGTTGTCCTGGCTGGCTCAGGAAATGATTTTGTGCAGGGGATATCAAAATATGTGAAAGGCCGCAATTCCGCCCAGAAGCGAGATATATAACGTGAGCGCACAAGTCTTCGTGAAGGATGCATGCTGCAGAGAAAATGGTTTCAGATGGCAACTGCAACCTACTAGAGTGAAGCTGTTTCATCTCCATTATGCAGAAACCTGTCGTTTGCTGCCAGTTTTTTAGCGCAGCACCCTTTAGAAAGCCATGAGCAAGCCTCGGGAGGCGCCTTCGTTTCAAAGGATCGTCATTCACAAAAGCCAGAAATCAAAGACGTCACACTGTCGCGCACTGAGGATTAACTGGGAATTGAGCATTGATTTTATGAAAGAGGGATACATCTGCGTCCTCTGTTGTTGCATGCATGTACACTCGAGCTTCTCGGCCTGGAATGAGCACTTTCTCAGGTGTGCATTGAAATGTGCGACCAGGCTTCTTCATAAGGAGACAGAGACAGATTTTGTCCCATGGGCATTTCGAAGCTCCAACTTGCACATAAAGAACAGCACGCAGACACCTGTGTGAGAACGCCTGATGAGCACCAAACTGTTTTTGCTCAAAAGATCTCCCCAAAGGCACTTACTGCGTCGCTCCCCCCCCCCCCCCCCTCCCTCCTCTGCATCATGCTCCTCGCTAAGCAATGCAAGTGTACCTGGTGAGGTAATTATGCTGCGCGAAAAGTTGCAGAGTTATCTTCTTCTGTTTTGGTGTGGTCTCGAATAATTTCCGCTTTTCATGACGCTCCTGTTCCGTGATATCACACCAACAAAAGTGTGTTCTTTCCGCTCAGTATAACGATATTTTTAATGGTGCCATTTCTGGATGAACACTTATGCTGCACAACATGAACTGGTGGGCGAGTTGGTCAGACATAGTTCTTGTAAACCAGCGCAACGGCTCGAAGCCTTTCTGTTTGGCTTCGAGCCGTTGCGCTGGTTTACAAGAACTTATGCTGCGCGTTTGCCACATTTTTACGGCTTTTCTGTTTCAGCTACCGAGAGAGACGGCTACACTGTGAAGCGATTAACAGCTGCTTATGTAGTCCTTTACCAACGGCATTAACACAAAGGGCATTAAGGGAATCGTGAATTACGTCAGAACGGTTCGGGGAGAGGAAGTGAGTGCTTGCTAAAGCACTGATTATGTCTTCCGCCTCGCCTCTTCCCAGACGAGCACACTTCAGACGTCCTGGGCGGGGAGAGATACAGAGCGTTCTAACAAGAATGTAACGCTCCACAGACACGAAAGGAAGACCTCATTCTAGTTCGATACCTTCGTGCTCACTGAAATTCCTCGATGCTCACCAAAGCGGTGGACCACAATCGTAGAGTTTTTCTCAAGCCCAGCTTGTTTCTTTCACACCCCTGTTTCTTTTTAAACATCTCTAGCATCTTTGCAGCATCGAAAAGGGCTGGCCCTAATTCTCTCTTTTGTTGCCTCCTCTGTCTTTTTTGATCAAGCTATCCTTTTTTATTCCAGCTTTCTTGTCTTTGGTGTTGCTTTTGCGGCGTTAGTAGTACGGGCCTCTTTCGACGATAAAGTCATGGCCTGTGTATCCGTGTGACGCGTCAGGCCCCTAGCTCCCCTGGCGGATCGGAAGAGATCGGGACACCTTCGGGGTATTTACAGGTAAAAATACGTCTCCCCCCACCTATAAGCCTCCACTCACCAACCACCCCCCGGACGGCCTCCACCCCCCAGAAGCCCGCGTAGCAGCGGAACGAAAAAAGCGACTGCGAAATCAAAGACACCGTCGTCCACACACCTGTCTAGTGCGCTCGAACTGCTCACCAGGGTGTACACTTGTGTCCTTTATGAATAGCCTAGGGCTCAAAACCTGGCTTCATCTTTATCCGCATCCGCATGGATCGTATTTAACTTCACACGTCTTCGAAGGTCGTTCCAAGCCTACCTTACAGTGGCTGTTATCATAAATGCACGACAGAGGGCGCCGTTCCGGGCGCCCTAGACACGGAAGCCCGGGAAGCTCAGGGAAGACACGGTTCGAAGCACGGGAAGCTCAGAGTAAAGTACTATACGAAGAACGCCTGAAGAAATTGGATGATAACAGGTGGGCAGCTAAGGTATTTAAATACCTGTACAGAAAGAGCTTTGACACACAGTGGCGGAAACGAACTAGAAAGCTGGCCAGTAAGTTTGCCAGAGACGAGGAAGGAGAAAGAAAGAGCATTAAACGACAGGTTAAAAACGTCTAAGGTAAAAATTGGATAGATTCAATGAAAAATAAGCATAGTGTAGAACTATATCGATGCTGGAAAAGGCAGATCAGGAAGGAAACGTTTTATGATAACTCAAGAGGCAGTGCCCTCCTCTTTGAAGCTATGTCAGGGTGTCTTAGAACGCGCAGCTACAGAAAAAAATTAAACAAAGAAGATGACACATGTGCTGTGTGTGGTAAATTTGAAGAAACAATAGAACACCTCGTCCTAAAATTCGATGGTATCCATCACGATGTCGATGCAGGCACAGTCACTCTTCCTGTGGCGTTAGGGTTTAGAGATAACAACAGTCATGTAAATAAATCTGCGGTGGAAATTAGCAAAAAGCAATTGGAGGATTGGTGGCACAAAAGCAGAGAGGTGACATAAGTTTTAAAGTGTAGGAAGACGTTTTTTTTTAAAGAAATGGAGAATTGTATTAAAAATTTACAGCAGAGTAAACAAAAATAAAGGAAAAAAAAACTGAGCATAGTGGCAACAATTGCCCCGTTTCAAAGGGTACGCTCGTACCTTCCATCCATCCATCTATCCAGACAGAGTTAAGTACCAGAGTTGCGCGTAGCCCTGCCGAGTTGCCGCAGAACGCATCCAAGTTATACTGCAAAGCCATACTTCGCGTTTGCAGGAGACGCTATACGGCGCAACTCGGACGGAGAAAACATCGAGCGATTTCCTTCGGCAATCCCATTCTCCATATTTTACCGTGGACACTCCTGATTTATATAATTATACCGAGTAAAAGGCTCGCAAAGCTTGTCTCGCTCTGCGGCTGCACTCGGCAGACATACGCGCAACGCTAGGTTCTTATGCAGTAACTCTAGCTCTAAAGACGGTTTACAGTGCCGTATCATGAGGGCTGCAATCTTTCGTCACGTGATCACGCTGCCATTGCACGCCTCCTGACTGATCAGCGCCTGCCTCGTCGCGACGGCTGCTGCGTTTGGTGGTTCGGCTACGACCGCCAGTGTTTTGGCTGATACGGTTGTAAAGGAGCGGAAAGACGACATTAAGGTTTAACCAAAACTTCAAAGGACATCTGAGAACCCTAATTTTGTGACTTGAGGCATGAAAACGTAATCAGGCGTCATGTCGCGGAGAGACGCTAAGCTCTCCGCATCTTCGGACCATTTAATGGATCGCCTGGCTTCTTATGTTTGCCGCCGCTGAAGGCCCTGATGAATGCTTTTTATTGTTATCTAAAACAGCTAGTTTTGATGCTTCTGCGACAGTGCTGGACATTGTAGTATTGTGTACATGCATGCAGACATCGCTTTAAAACGTTTGCATGCACATCATACGCATTTCTTTGCAACCTGCTAACGACGCTTCGGCAACATAAAATATTTTCTGCTGATTTGTTAGACACAGAAAGGCGACAAAACAGATATATACACAAATTATAACTATCATGGCAGCAACACCATGCATCAAGCAGCCTTCACTGGCTGGCGTGTAACTGTTTCGAAGAGTTCCCCCGATATAAATGTAATAACGCGCGCATGGCAACGTGTTTATGCTACAGTAAGTTCACATTTATGTCAGCCTGTCACAAAATTGTCGTGCACTCCACGCTCGATATGTGGACATGAAAATGCTCGCGGTCTCGTTGGTAGTAAGTAAAGAGCTTCACTGTGAACGCTTGCTTGCGAGGTCACTTTTATTTACTGTCTCACATGGACCGCGAGGAAGGGACAACCAGCCAGCACAGCAGCCGTAACGAAATTTCTTTATTCCGAATGCGCACCATGAAAACCGCGCTTCCCGGAGCGAAGTTTAACAGTAGCACCAAGGCCGCATGCAATACATGGACTGACGGTAAGCGTTGTCCACTCGTGTGGCTGTGCACTGCATAATCTACAGTAACGGTATGCAGTCGTCCTCCTCTCTGTTCCTGATTCGGCCTCGAGCGCTTCGGTTACTGATCATCGCACACCTTAGCTTATGAGCAATGCGGTCTCTCTACACACGCATACGCAATTGACAGCACGCCGTCCCGGTTTCGGCGGCGTAACAGCTTGTTCATGGGGCTGTGTTGTGCACTTACCCTCGCACACTTTCCAAGATGGAAAACTTTCTTTATAGATTCGCTATATAGCCCTCGTGGACGTGTTTGTTGTTCTCGCTCGTTAGGATAGGGTGCATGGCGAACGAGCGCGAACAGGGGAAGTACGTCCTTGTGTAGATCGGGGCCGGGAAGCTCGCAAAAGATCTCACACCACGCCTTTACTTCTCTGTCGCAATTAATGCAATCCACAACACAGCACGTATTTCCTCTGCCTTTCCACATATTCGTAGAAAGAACTCATTCACCAGCTTCTCGCAATACTTCTTCGGGTGCGTCGCTGCGTTCACACCGGCGACTTATGAGGCCCGTAATGGCGACGAGTTCCAAACTCGCCTGTGGCACCATCTGGCCTCAAACGAAAGAAGTGCACGCTGTAAACGGTATATACAGGTGTGTGGACGACTTTGCAACCACTATTGCTTGCACAAATTTGTCGTGTCACATGGTATAATCGCCTGTGCATCTTTTTTGTTGTTGTAAATGTGTAATAAGTAAGCTCTACTGTAACGCAAATAATTTCCAATAAAATGATTGGTCTCTTCAGCGATATATCAAGTATGCTGTAGTGCCTGCATGCCAGCATTGCTCCTTTTAGTCGTTTAATTATTCGGGGTTGCACATACATATCACCAATGCCAACGTTTCTAGCCCCATCCTAATCAGGTTCTCTCCTTCTCTCATTTACCCACTCACTCTAACGTCCACAGGTCCTTCCGCAGTTGCACAAGTACTGGCACCTTTCCACTTTCTATACCCCAAACAATTTGCGTAAGTGCCACCGTCGCGTGCTATATGTATACTTTCCGCAGCTTAGATCTCCGTGACTGGAATATTAAGCAGCATTTTAGAATATATCCGCGACAAACTTGAGTTGCTGCCACTGTTGACACACCGGGTGCTCCTCGAGATCCGAACAGTCAACTAGCGCAAACTGCGGAGCGTATTGCTTTTAGGAAGAAGGATTAGAGGGCATTAACGTATGAAGTTGAGCTATTTGGCACTTATTCGTTCTTGCAGACAGCCCGAGAGTTGGGAGGACGAGAAAAAGACAGGGCATGGCACTGACTTTCAACTCCAGGGCTTATAACGGGAACTTGGATATGCGCACTCGAATAAACAAGACAATCTGAAAGAAAATGTGAGAGCAACAAAAACGAAACAGACAAAATAAAAGATTTGACGCCCGCGGTCTCTCGAAGCCACTGAAGGAAAAAAAAAGTGGGTAGGTCACCCGCGCCACAGTATCAAAGCTTAGTGTAAAGAATAGAAAAAAAAAGTTCTCTCTGAAGCTCGAGACCAAGTCACGTGAGAGCGGTCGCGCAAAGCGCCGGACGGATGAATAAGCGCGTATCTCCTGAAACGTGACTGGTAGTGAGCAATTGAGGATAGTCCAGCTAGGCCTGCCTGGAGCTTTTCCTGGCAAAGAGGCAGCGCGAAATAGCGCAACGAATGGCTTCAGCAGACGCTGGCCAGCGATGACAGGTTCGCTGCCGGACTATATGCCTTTTTTTTCGCTCCTCCCACGTACTCCCAGCGACCTGCCTATCATTTAAGTTAGCGAAAGAGCGCGTTCGCGCTGTATTTCACGATAGGGATCCTAAGTGCACTACTGCCACCAGTGTGACAAGAAGAGTGCATCTTGAAACCGCACAAAGAAGACAAGGGACGAGGAGGAAACCAACAGGACAGAGCGCGGAACTTCCTCCTCGTCCCTTGTCTTTTTTGCGCAGTTTCAGGATGCACTCTACTAATAGTCACCAACTAGCCCGTCCCTCTCTATTATACGTGAAAAGAAGCCAAGGCTGTCCTTGTGGCTTCTTGCTTCTCAGATGGGGCGCGCTGAACGCCTGGGAGGATGTCACGTGTGTTGTACTAACGTCCGTATCTCTTTGTGCCGCTTTGGGTCCATCGCCATGCTGACATTTCAAAGTAACTGCCTCAAAATTAAGGTCTAGCTCGCCGCCGCGGTGGCTGAGTGGTTATGGCGCTCGGCTGCCTGGCCCCAAAGACGCGGGTTCGATCCCGGCCGCGGCGGTCGAATTTCGGTGGAGGCGAAATTCTGGAGGGCCGTGTACTGTGCGATGTCGATGCACGTTAAAGAACCCCAGGTGGTCGAAATTTCCGGAGCCCTGCACTACGGCGTCCCTCATAGCCTGAGTCGCTTTGGAACATTATAAACCCTCATAGACCATAAGGTCTAGCTCAACGCCGAGCTGGAAAATGTGCGCTGTTTGCAACTTTCAGAGCACTAAGCAGCGTGGCTGGGGCTTAACTAAAACGAACACAACCGATAGGCGAGGCAAGACCGCCGGTCTTGTCTCGGCCATAGGTGGTGCTGTCACCGCGTTCATTCTTCACCCGGTGCAAGCGTGTCGCGAGCAGAGAGGCGGCCAAGGGACCGACCTGGCCTGACGCAACTCCAGCCACAGCGACCGTCGCAGAGGCACTTCTTCTTCGAGCTGATGCAGTCCTCGTCGGTCTTGCACTTGCGCAGGCAGCGGCGGCCCAGCGCGGCCGCTTCCTCCCGGTTCTGCGGGCAGCCTTCGCGCACGTCTTCCTCCTCGCCCTCGGCTGCGAACAAAAAGACAGAGGCACACGTTGCACAAAGGAATGAAATGCCCAGTCATTGCCCTTAAGCCTTAACCGCCAACCAGTTCAGAGACAACTTATTTGGAGACTTCCCACAGACCTTGTTTTTGTTAGGCATTCATTGTTTTGTTCTTTTCAAGCGTAGCTTCACCACGCCATCTAAAGCCGATTTCGCCGTGCATGGCACAACCCTCTACTGCGCATGCGCCGAAATATTCGGGGGGGGGGGGCGCGTAAAAATCAGAGGGCACGCACACACTAAATGAATAAAAAAACCGACGTCCAAGCCGGGAATCGAATCAGGGCGTTTGGCGTTCAAGACGGGGACGCGTACACTCGGACACGACGGTTCTCTTTTTCTTCTTTATTCCATGGTGTCGCAAAGAAAAATATAAGCATGCTTACGCCACAAAACACCAGGCCAGCATACATCTGCACAACGCCACCTTCCAAAACATCAAAAGTCTTGGGAGGCACACACATGCATCCAGACAGGGGAGCCAGCTAGGCGGCTCTTCCAGGGCAGCATGTACTAGCGCATTGCTCACGAAACAAAGATATCGACGACCGTGGTGATTCGGCGTGGCGGCCTATCATGCGGTTTTTCCAGAGACTAAATAGTCCCAGCAACATAAAGGGATCATATGGCGCAACACAGTTTTTCTCCACAGGAAAAAAACGGATACTGTAGGGTGTGATGTCAATGTCCTTCTTAATTGTTCTTTGTAATATGTCCCAGAAGAACATAGCATCAATGCACTGAATAAAATAATGGTCAATTGTCTCTGGTGTGTTGCAAAGGCGGAAATTCACCGTACATGGCGCAAGCATCTTCTTAGCATGAAGCCATGCCCTCACAGTCAGCGTGGATTTATGCAGTTTAAAGGCGGATGTTTTTGCAGCAGAAGAAATGCTCATTCGGATTCGTGTTAGGCGAATTTGCCACGACGGTTCCACATCTGAATGTGAATAAAGGCACGTCTAGTGAATGCACGGGTTTCTTAGAAACGTATCTTTGAGACCTGCACTGAGGCATACATGAGTAATTACGAGCATGCAAATTACAGATGTCGGAATTAAGTGACTACCATGCGTTTCCAGTACAATTCCTCCGAGCTTAGCGTGCAGTCGTAGGTCCATCCTGTAGACATCCACTGAACACCCCCCCCCCCCCCCCCCCCCCCTTCGCCATGCGTGGCGCTGGGCCGGCAGATGGCGCGCGTATCTTCTGAGCCTGCGCCTTCCCTGAATGCTGATGTACCGTCTAAATCAGCGGGTGCTCAAACACGAGGGAGCGATATCGCGTTTTACTCTTAAGGCGGAGCTTAGCGTCTCCAAAGTTTTTTTTTTCCCCTCTCACGTAGACTGCTTGTGCTTCGCAGCAGCTATGGCCGACGTATTAAAGGAGATAATGAGTTTTCACCTAACAAGCCCAGTGCAGCCTACTGTCTTCGGCTGTCACTATAAACAAGAAAAACCCCTCGTTATCGTTTATCGGTGCGAAGGATCGATTCATAGAGCCCCATCGAAGGTTACACCTCAGGTTGCCCAAGACAATGGCATCCATAGGGGAAGATGACTAACGCGGCAACTAACAATTCAGCTTCCTTGCCTTACAAGTGTGTCGTTGTACGGCCGCTCAGATGTTTATTTTCAGCCACTTATTTTTTTCTAAAATCCAGTTTGCCTCTCCATGTGACCCGTGTCTGATACTATGGACAACTGGCGCTGAAGATTGCCGTGTCCATCGCAGCGCCTAAGCACACAGCCCAGCAAAAGAAGCACGCAGTTTTTGGTGCACGCGTAGTGCTTTCCCATGCCACCTGCCTGCCTGCGCGTATAGGCACGAGTTTCTGCGGACTGTAGAAGCCACACGTGGCGTGCGTCAGCTAACTGGGCTACGTCGAGGCAAGCTTGGCAAGAAATGTAATCAGCCAAAAGCGCGCTTGTATTGGTTCAGAATATGGTCTCGCGTTTGGAGCTACCCAAGCGGGTCATGGCAGCAGTTTTTAGACGCCCATTGGAACAATACCAGCGCCGCCCGGGAAATGCAGGTTGCATATAGCCCTGCTACCTGCTTACCTGAGCTTGCGCTCTTCAAACAGAGCTCGCTCGCCTGGATTTCCTTTTTTTTTTTCACCTGCAACTAACTGAAATCGTTCTGAAAGAAGCACTCTCTTACAGCTACGCTGGTCAATGGCCCATGCCGCGACAAGTGACACGCGGTTCCAATTACGTTCTCAAGCATGATTAAAAAATGGATAGCATTAGGCACTGTAGAAGACTACGGGCCGTTCAAAAGAGCAAACGGGTGTCACGTGAGCAAACTATAGCCAATATAGCGTCGTATCGTTTCGATGTAACATAGCGCGATTCGATTGGTAAATATCAGGGGTGGCCAGGCAGGCATATGCAAATAGCCACAAAAAGATCATCTTTCCAGTGAAGAGCCGCAATATAAAGGGGGACGTGGCAATTTTTTTTATTGCTTGCAACACGCATGTTTTCGCACACTGTCCGCAGGATGGCACCAACTCTCTGCTAGAACACAGGAGAAGCTGTCTTTACAGGCAGACATGGAACGGGGGGAGGGGGGTTACAAATGCCAGAGAGTCATGAGAGCCGCACTTGGACCTGCGTGGAGCTGCATGCGGCTCACGGGCCGCAGTTTACCTCTCCCCCCCCCCTCCCCTCCCCACCTCTAGTGTAGATACTCATCCTGAGCATTCGCACAGCAAAAATTAAAAAAAGAGAACGCGTAGTCATAATAAATTGCGGTCACAATACGCCGAAGGTTGTTATGAGCCGATTGTTGCAGCTAAAGGCCAACAGATCAACCTCGCGTTCTGCTGCGCAAATATGTTCTCTCTGGTCTGAGTCCATCTCACTTCTTTGCAGTGGAGTGGAAGCTACGAGCGCGAGGCGACGGCTTCCACAAGCCCACTACATGAATGCGACAGAAGTAGACTCGAATCCACTTTTTGAACTAAAGTGCGAAAACATTGGGGACGAACCGCACCTATCCTTATCAAAATCCGCTCTTTCTCTACAGAAAAGATCGACTCAAGCCGCATTCAAGTAAACACGGCTACAAGCGCGCTTCTCCCGCAGTCGCTAGCCAACCACATAGATCTGCCTGAAGGCTGTCACCTAGTGGTGCTAGAGCCTGCGTGTTGTGCGATGTCAGTGCATGGTAAAGAACAACAGGCTGTCGAAATTTATCCGGAACCCTCCATTACGGTGCCTAGGTCTTTCTCCCTTTAATTTTTCACTCTCTCTTTCACCAACGGCGTGGTGGAGGTGTTCACCAAGAAGTGCGGCCATTATTACGCCTTTCTTTCCCTCAAAACAATTTTTTTTTCGTGGTATTAGCTATACGCTTCAGGGCGAAAAAGCCCTGAGACACACTGCAGCTCTATGGCGAATACATAAGTAGGACGGACGCCTGGTATACCGTTAAACCTTCCTTCTCTAAAAGCGCTCGCCGGAACAAAACGTACAAGCTACATGCGTTGGTCACCAAGGGCGCTGCAGTAGGCAATGTGTTCTGGAGAGTGGGAGGCAGCACGGAACATAGAGGCGCACTTTCTGCAGCCATGGTACGGTTACCACAAAAGAAGGCACTTCTGGAGACAGTATGTACGCCGCAGTCAATTACGGCTAGCAGCGCGCAAGAAGAATAATCACACTGCTTATAGCGACGTAAAGCTCATAGCAGTGCTATGCCTCGCAGCAACGATGTTATTACCATAATTTAACAAAACCCCTAAGCGCTATCAGGAACATAGACAAGAAACTCGGGACGAGGAAAAAAAAAGAGAGAAGGCCTTGCCTCAGGCGCTGCGAAGGGACGTCGAAAGGAAAGACTGATAGCGCGTTCTTCCTTGTATGCCCGATGTATAAGCCGGCAATAATTTGAGAACGACCTTTGTAGCAGATTTTTCTTTTTCAACCCTGCCTCGTTACAACGTGCCCAATAAAAAAAAATGAAAACACGCCGTGCGAGATTAGCGGCGCAGCGGCATACGTGCAAAGAACGGCCGAAACGCTGCACTTCGTGGGAGCCGCAAGTAATCTGCGAGATACGAACGTGCGCACGAGCGCGCGCACATATTTATGCGCAACAGGAGGGCGGGGGGGGGGGGGGGGGGGGGAATGCGGCAGCCGCTGAGAGCGAACTTACATATTCAAGGACTTCTCTCCCCACTTTTTGTTTTGCCAGCATGGATAATTTACAGCTTCTTCCCGGCGCAACAACAAGAGAAATGGAAGTTATTTCTCCGGGGAGTAGGAAATCGTTCCTGGGAGAGCCAGTACAGCCTGAAATAGCTGCGTCTTTTCGACGGGTGCGCATAGACGGGCGGGGCGATAATAATCGGTGTCATGTGCGAAGCGGCGGCGGCAAGGAAAACGAATTCACCAGCAAAACAGGCGCCGGAAGAAACGCGCGGGACGTACGCCAACCTCGCCTCGTTTTAAGCCCCGCGCCGCACGTCGACGTGTTTCGACCTAACGCGAGAGCGTCCCGCTCTGAGCAGATGGGAGTGATTTCTTTTCACCGAAGCCCTCCAGAGGTCCGAAGCTCGTTGGGCGCAGGCCGAAAGCGGCTTTTACAGCGAAGACGTATCGCGGTGTCTGTTCATTAATATGGATAAGAACTCGCCCCCACGTAGGGAAGCGCAAGACGCTATATATGTGCGAGAACTAGCGAGAGTTACAAGACAAAAAAAAAAAGGCGACGTGCAATAGACGCAACGCTTTAGACTGAGCAACGTTTCTCCTGGAAACTTCTCGATAAGAAGCAATAGAAAAAAAAATTGCGCATTTCCTCCTGCCTGCATGTTAAATATTTAAGGTGGCTGGACGAAAAGCTTTTAAAGAGCTGTTTTGCTGAATAAAACAAGGAGTCTAAACTATAGGCTGAGAGCATGGAACCGGAGTTAAAAAATAGCCAGAGGGGGCTAAATAATTTCACGCGCTCTCGAGCGAAAAGGATAGCAAAGTCGTGCTCTAGCGAACGCGAAACCCCGGTTAATTTATTGTTCCTACTTTCCGAGGAACATCAGCAAAAGAAAACGCTCTGCGTGAGTTACAAGGCTCTAGGAATCTTCTTAAATGCATCGGTTTAGGAGCCGGCAACGGTGCCTGAGGACACATTTAGCCGCGTATGGAGATTGTGTTGGCTTACCTAATACATGCAAAGGCGCATCTTGCAGTGTACTGCGAACGAGCTGCGACCTACGTACACGCAATCAGTCTTTTTTTTTTGCACCTCTCTTTTTATACCATTGTAAGCGGTTCTTCAGACAATTTTCTGCCCCCTCCCCTCCTCCTCCCTCAGTCGGTTGCGTTGGGCTTAAATACGCGAGTTTCTTGGCTTTATCCCAAGTTACTTACTTACAAAATATATAACAGGGGAAGACAAACAAAATTGCAAAGAGTTGGATCACTTCATGCTTCACGGGAACAGTGAAGCTGCTGCATTTTGATTGCTCATATTGAAATTCGGATGGAAGGCTGCAACCGGTCAATGGAAAACATGCTAAAGAAAGAATAAAGAAACTACACTGCGCTTGCTTCCTTTTTTACAGCTTGTTTCAATGCTTGGCCTCTTTTAAATTGCTGATACAGCCAACGCTTTTGAAGGGGTACAGACATGAAGTTTTTGGGGGGGCCATTTTTTTACCTTCAAAGAGGCCTACGGACCTAGTAATCATAAAAATGAACTGAAAACGTCAGTTCACAGCGTAATAATTATTTAGAAGCGATTTTGTACCGGCAGTATCGGCCTCGGTCGGTCATAACGCTGAAGAAAACTTTGATGCCACGGTCGACCGGTCAACCTGGACTACCCCTTTTCTGATGACACCGGCGTCGCCAGCAAGCACTGGTTGTTCCTCTGAACAATCACCGGCTCCTCTGAACAACAGCACTAATTGGGGCAAGCGCACCTTGACGTCAATCGATGTGGGTGGCAATGCCGACTTGTTTCTCGGACAACATTCAAAATCACATTATATTGTGTTCCACTCAACTCCTGAGACCGTAACTTGCTAGAAGGCATCTTCTTACGCCCGTGAAATAAATCGTATCTTTTGTCTGCGTTCGAAATTTTGTGTCTGTACCCTTTAAAACACGGGGTAAACGAAAAGAAGACGCTAATAAAGATTTTTAGGCTCCTTCAATTATCGATAACATAAAGGGGAAGTTTTGTTCACGCCTGGAGTACTCGTGTAGTGTGCACGATACGATCGCATTCATTAGAGTCGGGGCTCTGTGTTTCGACAATCACTGTACAGCGTGCGAGGCGCCCTGATTAGGCGGCCGCCGCAATTGGGCGCCCACCTCCCTCGTCACCTATCCCGCCCTCCCCTTTCGAGAGTAGGGCGCCATATTGGAGTCGACTGTGGCGTGCGCTGAACCAAGACGTCGTCTCGATTGAAACTGGGCCTTCCTCGCGGCGGCCGAAATTGCGCACTGCCGAATCGCGCCACTCGATTCGCGAAGAACCGCGTTGGGTCCGGGCTTTGATTGAGAGGGCCAGCCGGACGCACCGGTGAACTCGGTAGCCCGGCCTCGGTCCTACTTCGGCGCTAGCACTCGCGCAGCCGCCGTCCGCGTACTTCCGTAATGAGGGCACACGGGCTCCATCACTGATCATCCCTTTGCCGCAAAGCCGTGCAAGCCTTCGCAGTGCACACTACTCAGCTCCCTGCCCTCCCCTACCACCCTCTCTTCACCCCCCCCCCTTGTGTGCATGACCAGGAGGGGAGACAAAGCTTCGTCAGTTTGCCGCGAGCAGTTCCATAGCTAACTTCCTTCTTAATTTGGTTTGCATCCATTGGAGGATGGCTATTATGTACGTGTTCCGCTTGTAGCTGCGATTGGGATACAAGTTCTGCGAAGTGCACGCGCGATAGAACGTAATTTGAGCTAATCTAGAGTAATTAGCGGCGGAAACCGCGACGACAACTGCGGCGTGACGCATCCTCCGCGAACGGTTCGATTTCATACTACACGAGAACCTTTTCGCTTGCTTTTTTTTAAGAGATAATTTCCACGCAAGAGTCCTGCAAACGATATCCAGTTCTGATAGCATGTCCATCATTATCGGACAAAAATTTTTAAAATTGAAAAATTGTAAGATACTCTTATGGAAGCATTGAAGGAAATGGTCCATTCTTCTGATAGTAGAAAAAAAAAACAATGGGGAATGCTTTTTATTATAGCAAAAACGTTAACAGAAAACAATTCAAGAATGCCGTCAGGTGATCTGCGGATATATTGATTGTTATAGTGAAATTTTGCATTATATGAAAAAAACTTGCGTTCATCGATGGTTTCCCGCTCAAAAATGCCATTGTCCAGAATTGTTGGGCATGGGCTGGTGAGAGAGCTGAGGAGATTATGCTGATTCAGTGAAAGAACATAGTTCCCTACGGGCAGTGAAGCGTCGAATTGCCCGTGCGCTGCGTTATTTTAGTGTTGTGAAGCTTCGCGGTTCCGTGGCGTACAACATTCAGGTCCAAAACAACTACTATAGTCAGACACAACTCAAGAACGAAGGGGCTGATGCCCCTCAAAGGGAGCCCTCCAGCCAATGGCGTCCACGGGCTGTCATGACGTCGTGCTCAATCCCTTTGCACTTGCTATAGCGTGACACCGTCGGGTCTTTCAGGTGTAAAGGAACTGGCCGCTATTTTACTGGATAAACAGCGACGTAACGACAAGCTGGAGGCCTCGTTTGAGGGGCGTTTGCCGCTTTGTTCTTGAATTGCGTTCGACTGTAGTTTCTGAATCGCCCAATTAAGTAAGTATTAAGTAAGGGAAAATGCCCAAACGATACCACAGCCGCACAACATGCTTCCAAATCAGCAAACTGAAGTAGTGGGCCGATTGCTGTAGAAGCGAAGATTCAGTCGAACCTACACTTCGAAGTATTGAAGTGGCAATGAAGGATCGTTGTTATAAACGATGATTTTTAAACAGGGTTGTGCAGAAAAAAAGAATCGAACAATTGTAATGCATTTAATGAAATACAGGGAACTGATTCACACCTTTTTATCTTATTAACGCGAAAAAAATTCTAACTAGCTAGCTTTGTTCCTTAGCAGTCTTGGTCACATCTCTCCGCCAGAGATATTTCTCGAAGACGAGTTCCCGGAGGGACTCGATGTTTTGTAAGGACTTCTAATGCTGCACAAATTTCATGGGATTTTGTTCAGCACCGTCATCGCGGCCCGCGACTGCAACACCTGCAACCATCACCTCGTCAGGAAAGCCTGCTTTTGTTTTGACGGTACGCAAATTTTCCCGGTCCCGATGAGCCACCATGATCACAGCTTAGCGGTGGTCAAAGCTCTGTATCGGAGCATAGCGGAAAATTTTCCAAAAAACTAGGCCACTGCTCCTTGGCAATCGGAGCGAATGCCGGAGAAATTCCAGCGACAGTTCTTGACGGTGGATGGCGCCAAAGGCGATCCGTACAGTCGTCATTGCCGAGGAGGAATGCCGATGTAAAGCACAAGCCTGCTTAACACATTCCGGCGGTACCTGTGGTTCGCTGTCGCGGCCGCGTCTATGGGTCTGCATTCACGTCAAGTGGGAAGACCACGCTAGAAACGCGGGCGCATCCAGTCATCCGACTGGTTCAAACATGGAAAACGTATGACAGCCTACAGAGACGATCCAGTGACGTAGCAGCTCACCTGCTGACCTGCCCCGCGGTGCGCAAGCAACCGTCGAAAATGGGTATGAGGTCAAGTTAGCTAAGAATAGAGGTCGAGGATTATGGCGCAGCGCGTGCTACCTTAGCACAGTTCGGAGTTCGCATAGCGCGTCATGTTTGCCTCCGGACTGCGTTGTCAGCGCGGTTTGGCTGGTGACGTAGCAGCGTTTTCATCTTTGCCCTAATTTATTGTTTTGTGGAAGACTCCAAATTCAACTGTTATAGCCGATAATGAGCTACGGCAGCACTGCTCTAAGAAATTTTTTTTTACCATAGAAAGCCTAGACGAGCTGACTGTGCCACGGCTATCTCTGTTTTATCCGATATATTGTTCTAAGCGACAGCTGATTCCCATAAGTGAGTCTGACAGTACAGGGTATTTCAGCGGTGGCAGGAAAATTTAAAAATTGGCTTTTTGACTCAACCTTTTAATGCCCAAATTATGAAGGAATCAAAGAAAACAATCAATGCCTATACATTATGCTACTTAACCTACCCACGCTGAAAAGCCAGTGTCAAAATTTCATTAGCGCCGTTAAAGTTTCAGAGATTTGTATGTCACCAATTAGCAAAAGTTAGCAATTGGTCCATTTTGTTTAGCTAGTCCGAGTAGTTTGATATACGAACATAACGACGATCTCAAACCAAATCGAAGGACCAGAGACGGTAAAGAATTTTTGATTCAACAAATGTCTTCCTATTTCTCCCCGCAACATTTGTCAGAAAATTACAGACGAGTTATTGATGGACGCTGGCTGGAAGTCGCATTTTCGCGCCCTTTTTTCTTTTACTCAGCGTAGTCGCAGTGACGACACAAAATGCTAGCTACTGAGAACACGTTGACGTCACACTTTGTGAGTTTCATGTAGTAATGAGTAAATGATGGGCAAACGGTGCGCAAATAGCATGTCACAAATTCGCAACAATGGGCAGTGGAGGTTAAAAAGTCGCTTTCCTCGCATAGTATTGTATCCGGTGTTCGGACGGAAATGAGAAAGCATCTCAGATGTGCCAACTAGTACTTTGGTGACGCACGCCGAAGGGTGACGCGCTTCTTTGTGCGCGAAAACGCGCTCACCAGAACCGCGCTTGCTGTTTGCCGTGCCACGCCGCCCAGAATTAAGTGTGCCGCAGCGGCGACAATAGCATTTGTGGGTTTTTAAAGAAATTCATATAGCTATTGCTAATGAAAACCTTCACATCTCTAACTACAATGGGCCACATAAATATAATAGCTCAAAAATTAACTACTAGACTGTAGTTAAGCAGCTTGTATTTTTTATGTATTTTAGGGCACCCTTCGGTAACCTTTTCTAGAGAGGGAGAAAGACGAACGGAAAGGCAGGTAGGTTAACTAGGCTACGCCCGGTATGCTATCCTACACGTGGGAAGGGGAACGGAGGGAGAGATAGAAAGGGGAGAGAGAAAAGGGAGTTGATCACTTTTCCACATGTCCGTTGGCCAATACTTGCAGGGCACACAGGGCACACATTGATAGTTCACAACCTTGCACCCATTCCTCAGTCCTTTAAGAACTTGAGAAGTGCATTCAAAGCTGTCCTTTGCGATGAAGGCTTACTCCAGGGACCCATAATCTTGGCTTCAGTAAGGGGCCGAGGATCTAAGCGGCGGAGTGTTGCAGCCAGGAGGGCACGCTCACGCTCAAACTGAGGGCAGTTACAAAGAAGGTGTTCTATTGTCTCGCCACACCCACAGGTCTCTCAGACAGGAGAGTCTGCCATTGCGATTAAGTGGGAGTAGGCATTTGTGAACGCCGCTCCCAGCCACAGACGACACAACAGAATAGCATCGCTGCGGGAGAAGCCGGACTGAGGACTGAGTTGAAGTAAGGGGTCTAGGCGGTGCAGACGGCATGCGGAGTTTACAGGAGAAGACCATGACGCTAAAATCTCATCTCGGCCAAGCACGCGCAGATCTCTTGCTGCGTCGGCTCTTCTCAACGGTATCGGGACAATGTTGGCACTGCCGTGAGCCGATCGACCTGCAGCGTCAGCTGCGTCGTTTCCGACAATGCCACAGTGTCCCATTGTCCACTGGAAGACGATGTCATGACCCTCTTCATGCGCCTGGTGTTGAATATGTCTTAATTCAGCTACGAGTTGATCGTGATCGCCATGGCGTAAAGCAGAATTAAGGCATTGTAGGGCTGCTTTTGAGTTGCAGAACACAGCCCATTTGTGGGGTGTTTGTGCACCGATGTACTGCACAGCCGCACGAAGAGCGGCCAATTCTGGCCAGGTGGAGGTTGTCCGATACGAAGTTTGCTGGTTAATACTGGTCTGTCTCGCAGGAATGACCACGGCGTAAGTTGAACTGTGTGGGGACCTGCCCTGCAGCCCCCTGAGTTTGCTTTCCCGCGAGGCACCGTGCAGCGGCGGTCTCACCTCGAGGCTGAGCGCTTCCCCTGTGAGTTACATTAACTGGCAAGAGAGGGCGCCAGCATCGCTGCGCGGAGACTGTCAAAGCCCGCGCGCGGGAGAGGGGCTGCGGCTGGGATAATCGCCGCGAACGGACGCGTCGCTCGCGGCTCCACTCTTCGCCGGCGGGGCGAACATAGCGACGGGGAGACAGGCTCCCGTACTCGTCCCGTCCGGCCTGCGGAGTTTATATCACTTGCCCTAGCGCGGGCGAACATTCGCTCGGAACCTTGCTGATGAGTCGGACGACCTCGATTCATTAGTGTACCTTGTTCCTAGCTGGCGTTATTGTTTCTGTAGCAATAAATGCCTGTTTGTATCAGCCAATGTGTCGTTCCTTTGTTCCCTCAGAGCAAGGCCCGCCGTGGTCGGCGAGCGCTCAGTAGCGTACGCGATCACGGGGTGGGGTCCGGGCGGCTTTGAACCGTGTCAGCCGCGATTGAGTGGGGAGAACGTACTTATCTCCCCATGTCGAACCCCACATCTGGCAGCCCAACGTGGGGCCTGCTCTTGGAACATTGGACGACTGTCGCTTCGGTTCGGGGAACGCTCCTTGTCCGGACTTGACAAGTGCTAGGCCTAGAGTGAATTTTGATCGCTAGGACCTGCGGCATGCTTTCTTGAGTGCGAGTATTGCGCTGCAGCATGTTTGAACTTGTCGACATGCTCAGCACATTTTTCCCTGGAGCTTCTTCGTGAGAATCACTTGGTCCGCATCGAGGGAGCGCGAGGCCTAGCGCCCGCGGAGTTGCCGAGCCCGAAGCGAGTGATTACGGAAGCCGCGTGGGTGGTCCGAGTTTCTGTATATATTTTCTCTGTCTCTTTTTCGACTCTGGGAGTAGCGGCTCCGGGAGCCGGGTTGCCTGGGGCCACGGGTGCCGCTACGAGCTCGCTGGTATTGCAGCTCGGCACCGGGCGCTCCGACACCGTCCGATACGGTGGGCGCCGACCGCTCAGAAGCTGCTTTGTGCAGTGAGCGGGGTAGGACCACCCCACAAAGCTGACGTCTCCTCGCGGCTGCGCGCACATAACCCGTTTCGGGTCTTTGTTGTGGTCACGGTCGTTGTCGGAGTGGTCGTTAGGCCTGAGGCTTTTCAGAGCTGCCTGCACCACGTTAAAAGAGACGCGACCATCGGACCGTGTCGTTGAGAGGGGGCGCACTTTGCTGCCCGCCAGTTTTTTTTTGTAACCTTGCACGAACTGAGCAGTCTCGTTCAACTCAAGAAAGGGCTTTGTTCACTCGAACTTTGCGTTTGCACAGCCGCCGACACGTTTTGCTAGCGAGTTAGGCATTGTGCCACGAGGCCCTTGCGGATGCCGTTTCCCCTCCCGTGACCTACGTTAAAGGCACGCCGAGAGCGTTTCGGCAATTTTGCAGATCCGGTGCAGCCACCCAGGCCTGCTGTCCGGTGTACATCGTCTCGCTGCCACCTGCTGCGACGGAGCGGCCTGTATCCTGTTCGCCGCATCCATCCGGGGCAGCTATGGCGAGGCCAGTCAGCAGTCACCTTCGGCTGCTGCTGCCCTGGCTACTACTGCAGGATCCTGGCCTGCAGTTTTCCCACCTGCCTTCCATTCGCGGGCCTGCGAACACGGTAGTCCGCGGGCATGCGAGTCGTCCCAGCGGAGACCTTCACGCCGCCTTCGGATGACTGCGTGGACGCTGTCGGCGTGTCCTCCGCTGCAAGACGTGCCTCAAGGACATGAAGACCAGGAGACTCCTCCATAGCATGTACCTTCAGGCGCGTGGGTCTATTTAAGGTTGGGAGGATGTGGGGACCTGCCCTGCAGCCCCCTGAGTTTGCTTTCCCGCGAGGCACCGTGCAGCGGCTGTCTCACCTCGAGGCTGAGCGCAATCCCTTGTGAGTTACATTAACTGGCAAGAGAGGGCGCCAGCATCGCTGCGCGGAGACTGCCAAAGCCCGCGCGCGGGAGAGGGGCTTCGGCTGGGATAATCGCCGCGAGCGGACGCGTCGCTGGCGGCTCCGCTCTTCGCCGGCGGGGCGAAGAAGCGACGGGGAGACAGGCTCCCGTACTCGTCCCGTCCGGCCTGTGGAGTTTATATCCCTTGCCCTAGCGCGGGCGAACATTCGCTCGGAACCTTGCCGGTGAGTCGGACGACCTTGATTCATTAGCGTACCTTGTTGCTAGCTGGCGTTATAGTTTCTGTAGCAATAAATGCCTGTTTGTGTCAGCCAATGTGTCGTTCCTTTGTTCCCTCAGAGCAAGGCCCGCCGTGGTTGGCGTGCGCTCGGTAGCGTACGCGATCACGGGGTGGGTTCCGGGCGGCTTTGAACCGTGTCAGCCGCGATTGAGTGGGGAGAACGTGCTTATCTCCCGAATTCAACCCCACAACTGGGACCTGAGGCCGAACCTTCCGTATACACATGAGTGCGGTTGCTATATGCGGCGAGGAGTAGGTAGAGTGTCAACTCTTTAATGGCTGGTGTCGATAAGTTCGATTTTTTCGTTATGCCCGGAATTGTAAGGCGCACGCATGGTTCCCGCAGACACCACAGCGTAGAGGAAGGCCGTGCTGCCGGGGTGAACTGTGATGGAATGGACGATGGTGGGCTGCTATAACCTTTGAAAACGCTGCGTATGGACTTTGAACCGCCACTAACACAAGCTGGTGCTGTGGAATCCTTGTTAGATGACATATGTGGATCCGCACGGTGTCAAGGGTTATATACGTCGAGAGTAGGTAGTCCTGGGGGAAAGCAATGGTAGCAACTGTTGATGCACTGCGAGAGAGACCCAGGTATGTGCGAAGTGCCTGAACTTGTATAGTCTGGAGGGCACGCAAGTTCGTCTTGCATGTGCTTGAAAGCACTGGTGTACTGTACCGCAAAAATTCCAAAAAGAGTGCTCTGTAGAGTTGCACCATTGATAGAATCGACAAGCCACATGATTTTCCGCCAAAGAATCTGAGCAGGTGTGTTATAGAGATTAGCTTTTTCTTTACAAAGCTGCAATGCGGGCTCCATGATAAATTCTGGTCTATGATAATCCCTAAAAGAACGATGAGGAGCACGATCGGCAATGCATGGCCTTTAATAGTTAGCGGATAACGAGTCATACTTTTGCGTTTAAATGCCACCATAGCGGACTTCTCGGGTGACACGTTCAGACCTTAGGAGGAAGTTATGGTTGCTGCCCTCTGAAGTCTTGCTCGCACCTGCAGAGGCGTCACAGAGGAGGCCCAGATGCAGATGTCGTCGGCATACATAGAGATATGGACGGTATTAGGTAGGTACCCCGGGATTCTTATAAGTGTTAGATTAAACAAAGTAGGACTAAGCACTCCGCCCCGGTGCACGCCCCGGTAGGTGTAATGCACGGGGGTGTAGCCATCTTCACACATAATAAAAAATGTCCTTTTTGTCAGATAGCTTTGGGTCAACCTATACATCCGTCCACCGATTCCAACAGCCTCTAGCGCATCAAGGATGGCTTCATGAGTCACATTATCGTATGCACCTTTGACATCAAGAAAAAGTGCCGCGCACATGCGCTTCTGGCGTTTCTGTTGCTGAACTGTGGACACAAGATCAATGACGTTGTCTATAGAGGAGCGACCCCGTCGAAAACCCGCCATGGCATCAGGATACACGTTATTGGGCTCAAGGTACTGCTCAAGACGCTCCAGAAGCATTCTTTCTATGATTTTCCTCACACAACTGGCCAAAGCTATTGGCCTGTATGATGACAGGTCGAGCGGGGATTTCCCTGGTTTTAGTAATGGTATCATGCAACTGGATTCCCACTGGGGAGGAACAACTCCGTCTTGCCACGAGTGGTTGTAAAGGCTGAGTAGCTCTCTACGCGCGTCGTGGCCAAGGTGGCACAGTGCAGCATATGTAATGCCGTCTGGACCTGGCGCAGCCGAACGCTTACATTCTGCAAGGGCAGCATCAAGTTCTTCACGAGTAAAGACAACATCCATCGTTGAATACCGTGATGCAGGAGGAACACGCTGGGAACCCGAGGTAGTCACTGCACCCGCGATCGTCCTGCAGAAGTCAGTTGCAACTTCAATGTAGTGACGGTTTTGATGTAGAGCCAACGCATAGAAAGGCTGTCTTTGCTGTGGAAGCTTTCAAAGCCCCCGCACTGTCCGCCAAATTAGGGACATGGGCTTTCGAGGATCCAGATTGACAGAAGGACTTCCAGCGCTGTTCCCCAGCGTGTCCATTCGTCGCTTGATTTTCCTCTGCAAACGACGCGCCTCTCTGAGGTCCCTTAAGCATTTGGTCCGTCTGTAACGTATTTCTGCATGCCAACGAATTGAACGTAGGTGGCCTAATTCGATATCAAATTCGGTGCGATTCTAGTTGACATGAGGTAGCCCCTAGCAGCTTTCATTGCTGTTGCTATAATGTCCTCCAAACTGGAAGTTAGGGCTTCTTAGCACGCCTCTTCCATTCGAGTTTTAAATGCCGTCCAATCGATGTGCGCGTGTTTAGCTGGGTCGGACGCCCCAAGACCTGGAATCTTGAAGTGGGTGGGTATGTGGTCACTCCCGTGGGTCTCCACATCACAAAATCACCGGACATGCCGGCGCAGAGACCACGAAACTAGTGTCAGGTCCAGGCAACTGCTGTATGAACTGCCTCGCAAGTATGTCGGGCTGCCGTCATTCATTACTTAAAGTTAATTTTCTGAAGCAAATAAGGCCAGATTTCTCCCTCTGGCGTTGATTATAGGACTTCCCCACAGTTGGTGGTGGGCGTTGAAATCTCCCCTAATAATCTAAGGAGCCCGGGTTGCCTCCATAATTGTCTTCAGCCTCTCGCAGTCCAATCGAAAGGAGGTGGAGACATACGCCTCAATCAGTGTGAACTCTATGGACCCTTTTTTAACTATGAAACACACGTACTGATTGTCATTGTGTGGTTGAACTGGGCAGCAAACGTACGTGATGTCGGTGCGGATGCAGACCAGAACTTTGCTGGGTCCTTCGCATGTCGGAGCAAAGAAGGGCTCGTACCCGGAAAGCCTGATTGCTTGGGATAAGTTAGGTTCGCAGATGACTAATATCGGGAAGTGGTTGTTAAAAACATATTGCCGAAAACTTGCGATTCGTGACTTCAGGCCTCTTGCGTTCCACTGGAAGACCACAGCGCCCCTGACTTGCTCACGAAACGTGGGAAGCTGGCCAGCCATTCTGTTTTAAAGATCTTGTAGTGCTGGAACCAGGGAGTCCAGCACCAGTAAGACGCTTCGAGCGGTTGGCGATTTCAGAGCTTGTATCCGAGGGCGAATGGCGTTGACCACCGTCCTAAGGATCACGAGAGCTTGGCGATCTTGCTCTGGGAGCTCTTCTCTAACAACAGGTGAGCTCGGCGATGGGAGCTTGCGCTGAGGAGGCTCAGCAGGACGTAACGGCGGAAGCGCTGGCCAAGCATCCGCACACATAGAGATCTGATTATCCTTGGTGATATTTCGCTGACTGGACACACTTGGACGTGGTGGCACGGGAGGAGGTTGAGAAGGAGGTGCCGTGGGCGCGTCGGTGTGGTTGCTTTTTGCAATAGACTTCCGTGAGTTCATGCGGCGAGAACGCCTTTTCCGAACAGTCACGGCAGCTTCACGGTGCGTAGAATTGTCCCGAAGTATTTTTATGCGCGGACAATTCTTAGATGAGGCGTCATGAGGCCCGTTGCAGTTGTAACACTTAAGCACTTGTGCATTACAGAACTCAGCGCTGTGAGCTCCGGCACAACGAGAGCACACTTTCGTGTTGTCGCAGACCCCGCTCACATGACCCAGTTTCAAACATTTGTGGCATTGCAGGGGTTTTGGAATAAATGGCCACACAGCATGACGGAAATGTCCCACTTTCACGTGTGATGGAAGGCTGTCGCCTTGGAACAGAATCTTCACACAACGGGAATTGCCCAGACATGATACCCGCAGAATTACGGTCCCTTCGTTTGCCGGCCTCACGAGTATGGGCAGATCGTCTCGCGTGATAGCCTCGTCGAGATCTTAGATTATGCCGGAAAAGGACTCATTCACGCCGAGCGGGGTGACAGTACGTACTGATAAACCGCCGAACTGAGTTATGGCCCCAAGTGGTTCCAGCGCAGCCGCATGGTGGACATCAACGGCTACAATGTTCTTCCGCGAATTCACTCGAACGCCTTTGATTTCGTTAGGCACGAGGGCCTCGAGTTATACAGAGACGACTAGCCTGTTAAGCCGCCTCATGTTGTCGGTTGGCTGCACAGGAAGGACGAGGATGGTGGGTGCTGGTGTGTGGCCACTTATTTTTACAGTGGACTCACTGGATGACGATCCGGCTCTTAGAAGTCTTCTCTTGGTGTTCCGGTTGAGATAAGTCTCAAAGCCATCCTCACTGCTGGCCTCGCTGAGGTACTCGATGGTGTCATCGCTGTCGGCGTCACTCGGATGGCTGCGCCGCTTCCTCGACGAAGCTCGAGGAGGAGGCCGCCAGGCCATTCGGATGCCCCGGAGGGTTCAGATCCATCGCCGTATGATGGGGGACAGCGTCCCCGCAGTATACACGCAAAAGCACAGAAAAAAACTGGAGACTGACTGAATGCGTTCCACAAGGATGCACTTCGTCGTCTTCCCCGGTAACCTTTTCGAAACGACCAATAAAGACTGCAGCTACCTGTTTCACATTATTTTATCGTTACTTTATGCCCTTCCGATTGAACCAAAAGTGCATAATCAAATTAAAACACTAAATTTTTATTACCTTTTTCTTGAGAGGTTCAGTTTTAAGGCCAATTTTGGCGCTGTTCCTGTATGTAAAATCAATACAAAGCACTATACAATCCTAATTTTGGTTCAGTATATTTCCACATGCTCATTTAAAATAAAGGCAAAAAATTGCCTTTCTGCCTCGTATTGTTTTGAAGATAATGATACCGTCGTAACGGAAATCTTGTTTTGAGATAAATGAGTTTAAGTAGAAAGTAACTTTATTTCGAAGCTTTTCGTTTTGCCTACATTCGCTGACTGATTTATTTCATGATAGCGACCTCCATAGTCATTATTCAACTCATAATTGTGTTTCTTTACTAGTCGTTTAGTTTCCGGCCTAATCTTTTTTTACTCGCTCTGATGCTCAGCCAGCAAAGGAAATTTGTCGCCGGTCAACTTTACTTAACCGGCGGAGAATATTTCGGCTTCACGTTAGCCCCAAGGCGTCTAGAACTGTGGCTTTTGCTATGTTACGACTGTTGAGTATTACGAAAGCGCCTACACTTGACATCCTTAGTGCCTCAGGTACTAATGAGAAATTTTTTGGAGCTTGCTCACCGGATGAAGTGAACGAACGACAAAAATACTACCGTGGAGCCTAATAAGAGTTCAAAGATTGTTCCTAAATATGTTTTTACTCCAAATGAACTAAGAAAAAATCAATTCCGGTCATGGAATTGCGTTTCAAATATCTGGTAAGACATTTCTTCCACAAAAAAAGGTGGCCTGGCTGTTCGCTTCCTGCTTTGAAAAGCTGTTCTTTAAATGGAAATATACAACGCAAGAAAAAGTGGGGCACTGGAAATGATGCAGAAAAGAATGTCCTGTTAGAAAACAAACAAAAGCAGAAAATCGATTTTTTTTGGTTATTTGCTTACCTTGTCTCTTTAATGGTTTTCTCATATCCGCTGAAGGAATTCAGTTTTTAAATATTACTAATCTGTGCTGAGGCATTGTGTATACGTCCTATTTCATTAAGCGATTGTGACTGAAACTGAAATTCACTTAAATTTACCGCGCACTCGCGCATAATTTTGGCCCCCTTTACTCTGTTATGCGAATCAGTTGACAGACGAAGCTTCAAGGAGGCATAAAAATACAATTTTATTTCACCGACTTTGTGTAAGTACATCAACATACGATGGACGATGTGAGCACCTTCATCTCAGTATTGCTCACTATTGCCTGCACTGTTTTTGAACGCTCAGAGCGTGCCATACCGTCGTTCTGTCAAGTAAATATTGGTTATTTAAAGGTAAAGACTGGCGGAGCAGTAATTTACTTTTTTTTCCTTGATATGACAATGATATAATGCCGAGTGAAATAAATTGACTCGATTGGCTGAGGCTACTTTTTTTTGTCATCTCTATTTCTCTCCCTGTCTGAAAGTGCCCGCAAAGTCGCCTCATACTTTCATGCCATGCTTTGAAAAGACGCAACTCAAAGGTGTACCTTTATTATATGATTAGTCATCACAAAATGATGTATCCTTAAAACAGTTGCCCTCAGCATGGAAACAGTCCCCGTGTTCGCAAGACGAATGTGCGCAGTCATTTATCGCGGGAGTAGAAGGTGAAGTGTGAAGTGCCAAAGGTCACGTTGCACGCCATAGGAATGCACGCTAATGCGAATGCTTGCTTGAGGCACAACGGAACTCTCGCGTCTCCAGCACCCACTTTAGCCCACTAAGCTTGCGCGACCAGAGCTCCGCGTGGGCATACTCGCTCAAGTTGTCAGCGCAAAATTACAATTCAGAAGAGTGCCAGTAACAGCGTCCGCGATAGCAGTGAACTCGAGGGGGCGTCCCGTTCTTTTTAGCCGCAGGTATCGTTTCTTACGTCTGACTTAGCGCGCGCCCACTTTCCTCATCACGGCTTGTAATTGCTCCTTGACGACTATGTGGACTGGCAGCTAGTAAAGCCTACTTTCCTTGTTTTCTTCATTTTTTTACCGGAACTTTCCCCCTCAAGCAGTTATACTATCGCTGGCTTCTTCACAAAGGGTCGCCGCTGGTAACGTGACTTACTAATGGTTACGAGAATCCATTTACAGCGCGCAAAAGCCAAATAGCGATTTGACTGCAGTACAGCTGCGTAGCGATACCTGTGGGGCGGCGGAGAAGAAAGCAGCGCCCTAGGTGCCTGCCTAGTGTTGCCGAAAGGAGTTCGAGTACTCTGGCAATGCACCGACAATGCACCGACAAAGGCCCGCACGATTAGAATCTGCCCGCGCGAAAAGAGGCCCTTGTGTTTGGATGTCAGCCTTGGATTATTGTTTCTTCCTTGGGTACCACTGAGGCTGCTGTGTCTTTGGAACGCTACCGCGTGAAGCCTTTGTTTTTGTACGGGAAAGTAGAGTACTATTTAGTACTTGAACGCAAGCATTGTTTCTTTTGTCTTGTTGAAGTCGCGTAATGTGTCGGACAGCCATTAGAGTAAATTCTGTATACTTTGTCAGAGGTGGATCAACTGGTCGAGGGAATTCTATAAAAGGTTTTAGTTCTTCGGGCGACACGCGGTCCCTTGAGGCAGTCTGTAACTATGTGCACTACCAGCTGCCGCTTTCTTTCTACTGGAGCGCATTTTACTTCAAAGGGAGTCTTCGGTGCCTGACAGTGACGGCCGTCCTGCACAGGTGAAAGTAACAACTTTGCACGGTGTGCGTCCAATCTTTACATTTCCACTCAATTTCCAGCCCTTACCGTTGCTTGGTTTCAGCAACTCACAATTGGCGCGTGTGAAAAACACCGCGCACACCGCCCGGTTCTGCTTGATTCGATTTTAGCTCGAGTTTCACAACAACTCCAAGGTTTGGAGCGCCTATTGACAAGGCTCTAAACGTGGGTGCGATTCGCTGCGCTTTCACGCGGAGTCTGGTTTCGCAGTGTTAAGCCCGTCGAGAACACGTGGCGCAGACCTTAGCACGTGACATCGAATGGCAAACATACGGCTTCAGAATAATGAATTAAGTGGCCGCATCAACCGGGGCCTCGTTTTGTCAGCCGCTACACAGTCGCAAACCTTGTATGCTGCATGTTGTCGATATACAGTCAGCGTCAATTTGAAAGTGATCAGTTTAGGGAACACATACTCGGACAAATAGCTCTACCGCAGTTTATATTTGCAAGAAAACCGAACGAAATGCATGAGATTAATCGGTTCCTTCGTCCTTGTAACGTTCACCGACACTTACTTGGGAGAACGAGAGATGGTCTTACGAGAAAAAAAAAATTATTTGTTTTTTTTTGGCCCGGCACAAAAGCAATCACCTACCAAATTGTCGTCGACTTGTGCACGAGAGATGTGCTTCCTCTCGAACAGCACACGTGTCTTTCTGCACGCTTTCAGAGTGCAGAAATTGAGTGGAGAACAAACACACGCAGGAGTGTAAACATTTCAAAATGATTGTCCCATAACACTCAGTGGCAACAAGTGTTCGTTCTCCTACTTAGTACGCGTACAGTGTGTGCGTGTGTGTTTGCGCGTGCGTGCGTGTGTGTGTGTGTGTGTGTGTGTGTGTGTGTGTGTGTGTGTGTGTGTGTGTGTGTGTGTGTGTGTGTGTGTGTGTGTGTGTGTGTGTGTGTGTGTGTGTGTGTGTGTGTGTGTGTGTGTGTGCGTGTGTGCGTGCGTGTGTGTGTGCGCGCGCGTGTGTGTGTGTGCGTGTGTGTGCGCGTGTGTGTGTGCGTGTGTGCGCGTGTGTGTGTGCGTGTGTGTGTGTGTGTGTGTGCGTGCGTGCGTGTGTGTGCGCGTGCGTGCGTGTGTGCGTGTGTGCGTGTGTGCGTGTGTGCGTGTGTGTGTGTATGTGTGTGTGTGTGTGTGCGCGTGCGTGCGTGCGTGTGCGTGTGTGTGTGTGTGTGTGTGTGTGTGTGTGTGTGTGTGTGTGTGTGTGTGTGTGTGTGTGTGTGTGTGTGTGTGTGTGTGTGTGTGTGTGTGTGTGTGTGTGTGTGTGTGTGTGTGTGTGTGTGTGTTCACGCAAATTATTTCAGCACTCAAAATAGACCTGATGAAATGCCTTAGATCAACAAAACATTATGCTAGTACGGTTACATCAGAGGTAATGCAGCTAATACTGAGCGTTAGATTTCCTTCCAGTATTTCGATTTTTAAACCCGGTTTCGTCATACTCTCAGTCTTTGCCAAAACATACTCGATCTATCCGCAAGCTGTTGATTAGGGACTAAACCTGTACTTTCGGTGACGCAAGTTATAAAGGTGAGGTGGACACTGGCGCTTCAGTTAAAGACCGGTATAGGATTCGTTCCAGCGCAGCCGTCTGCACTATGCATGTACTCCCACCGGGAGAGACTATAGTTGACGGTGTGGTCATATTGTGGGTTGCCTCATGTCGCTTGACATTTCGGGCATAAATGTCAAGCGCGTGCAACGCGGGTTACAGAGAGCGGGTTGCATTCTGTGGGCCGACGCGAATTACGCGGCATCTCACCAAGGTTCTTACTGGGACGCATCCTTTGTAAGCCCGCATGTCAAAGGAATTACAACGTTCAGAGACCGACAGCCCTCTCGCAGTCGGGGCGCAGGGATAACTCTTCTGTGGCCTTATACTGTGGGATACACAGCCTGCGGCCAGGCGCAGAACTCGATGTCCCTTCATCGCAGTTTTAATGGCCATCCGGACAGCGTGCACGATAAGCTAATAAAAATCAGTGGCGCTCAAGCTCTCCCATCGAAAGTATAAACTACCAAAATCCCGAGATTCTTCTTCTGCGTACATTTTTATCGTTAAATCGAGATACCATACTGTTTTGTGACATTAGATGTGTCAGCGCCGACGCAATCAAGAAAATCTTAAATGAACTGCGCTTCAATTTCAAACAAGGCCGCCACCTATGCGCCCCACTTGTGATTGTATCTGTGCCTGCACTCGTGCTAATGAATGCGAAATTAGCCGAACTGAGCAGAAAATTTGGCAAATGCTTTCCTGAAGAAAATTTTGACAATATAAGATTCTCAGGATACGGCGACGTTGAGGTCCCCAACGCACACCCAAACTGTTTTTCCAAACATAGACAGTTGACAAATTTTTGTTCACTTCGGGACGCGCTCTTTTGGAGCGACCACTGACATTAAGAAAAAGACTAAAGTATCCAGGCCTCTTCTCACTCGAATGCAACTGCGATTTAAAAAGATGGCCATGGTGTTTAGTTTCCTTTGTTCTCTCTTCGCGGGCGGCGTCACTGACGTGCGTCAAGTGCGCCCGATGATTTCCCCCAAGACTTGGCGCGCCAACTTTTCCCCAGCACACGGAGCTTGCGTGTGACACTTGTCAACAGCGAGGTCTTTTATCTGCACCATCCGCCGCCATATTCTTACTTTTCCCTTTGGCTGCGAAGCTTGCCTCGGTGGATTGTGTCGCTGCCTGTCACTTACGGTTCCACTCCGGCATTGACAGCCACACCGGCCGCGAATGTCAAGCGTCTCCTCTTTTCAGTGTTTCAAAGCGCGTTCGTGCAGAAGAAAAACACTGCTCGCTGTTGCATTCGCGTCGTTCTATTAGAAAGAGTTTCGAAAAAAAAAATCGCGATCAAAGAGCTTCGAAAAATTGCACGAAATCGGCAAAAAGGGACATTAAGTGGGCGTAGCTTTCGTTGCCTTTTGTTTATGTTTCGCACTATATGAAGGTAGAAAAAAGAAAACTGATGTTGGAGCGTTGACGTATATGAGCGCTTATATGAGGAGTTGCTATGCAAGAAAGAGACCGAACGCTTAGGCTGTCATCTCGGCGCTTGCTTTCGATGTGTTTTAACTTTGCGCGCAATCTACGCCCCGCGACGCCTGACAAATCCGAGCAAAGTGCGCGCCATTTCCGGGCGCATAAATATCCTTCGACGTCAACGGCAGGCGCTGCGCAGCACTTTGATGGACAAAGCCACGCCCCAGCCCTGCTGTTATTGCCGTGCGCATTCCGAAACGGCAAGCGGTGCGACTGACGCACTGAGCGAGCTTACAAAGCCCCCCCCCCCCCCCCAACACACACAGAAGGAATTAATCGTATTATAAAGAAGCCACAATGCAACAAAAAAGTGAGAAAGGTTTGTTGCTGAAAGCCACAAAGGCGGGTAACTGCATGGGTGCGAACAAAGGGACGGTTTAATCAATGCCCCAGCCCTGTGTGGTGTGCTCGAGGCGGCGATGGTGAAGAATGGTCGTGACGAGACATTGAATTTTCTTAAAGCCAATTTTGAGGCAACTTCTTTATTTGCGTTTTTTTTACTCTTTTCGAGAAGAGCTGCTTCTCAAAGCTTGAAAATCGCTGTTTTGGCCCAGCGAATAGCTATCGTGACGCTACGCGCACTTTTAACACGCGTGATCTCAGAATAGAAGAGACAGGGATTTTTTTCGACATTTGAGCATGGCATTCGTCTTTTTTTCGTTTGAAAAAGTTTAAGATGGCTATAGAGTACATTGTAATTAATAGAAATGATTTTACACCAATTAAATCAAGAGTGAGTGCCATTATTTCCTTAACTTCTAAATACGCACTTCTAACGTACTGTGGTATGTATAGCTACGGTTCCTATAGCTCGTGATGCAGATTCTTGTCTCGTTCTGAAAGCGGTATAGACACAAAGTTTTTGAAAAATTACATACTTGCGCGAAGAAGACGAGACAAAAGATAGAAACACACACGGCAAGTGCGACATCCTCGCGCAATTACACCCCCTTTCAAAGATGAACCAAGTCGCCCAAACAAGAGTGCTACTTGAAGAAAGCTTTTCGGTGCCCTTTTTATTTTGCCTTGAAAGAGGCCTGCGGGGTTGGTAATCAAAAACATGAGCTCAAAGCACCAATCCACAGCGTTAATGATTAATTACAATTTTGTACCGGCGGCTTTGCTCTAGGTCGGCGCCGGCGCTGAAGTCCGCTTTGACATCACAGCCGACCTGCCAACCTGGACTATTACATTCCTGATGACGTCAGCGTCAACGGCAAACAATGGTTGTTCCTGTGAACAACCATCGGGTTCGCTTACGTCCCAATAATTGAGGCAAGTGCACCTTGATGTCACTTGATGCGGGTGGAACTGCCAAGCGACTCCTCGGACAACATTCGAGATCATATTAAATTATGTTCCTCTCAATGCCTGCTACTGAAGCTTGCTAAAGTCGAATACAACTTCAGAACGAAGCGGCGGGTGCCCTTCAAGGGCGGCCCTCCTGCAAACTGCGTCGACCTATTTTCATGGCGCAGTGATTAAACCGATTAAGCCACGGTTAATCCCCTTTCATCTGCCACCCCCTTGGATGTCAGGCTAGGTGGACGTCATGGGAATCGGTCGACGCCCATGTATAGAGGGCCTCCTTTGAGGAACACTTGCCGCTTTGTACTCGAGTTGTACCCGACTATACGAGGCACCGTTTGTACCGTTTACTTGCGTTCGAAACTTTGTGTCCGTACCGATTTAACATGAAAAACATGTGTATGGAAGATTTAGAAACTTGCTACTAGGTAATGAGTTCAGAAATTATAGCAGTGAAACCTAGCATGCATTAACTGAACCAAAGGACAAACCTGTGAAGGATAAAACTTTTTGTTCGGCTTCTTTGATCATGTTTTAGGAAGCGTGGTGGACCTTATGTATTTGAAGGGGGGGGGGGGGGGGGCGAACGGAAATATAAACTTCTTTCAGCAATCTACTCATTTGGTTATTCGTTCTGTTTGCTCTCTGCTTGTGTTCATGCCCTGAACTTCATATCAATTCTTTGTGGGCGGGGACTGCGAGCTGCTTGAGCTGTGCTCATCTTTAAGAAACTTCGTAAAATTACAGTAATGACTGCACTTTGTGTCTTATGATATGTGGTTTTGTAGTGTTTTATGGCATTTGTAATACCGCTTAAAAAAGCACCAGTAAGGACGCCGACGCTCTGACCAGTTCGTTACATGTGCACGCACACACACAAAAAACATACCCCTTTTGGTCGAGAACCCTACGCTGCCCTCATGCTTTCCTCAGTTACACTCACTTATGCTTTTTCTACTTAACGAGACATATATTTCCTCACGTTCTCTCAGTTCGGCGAAAAAAAAGCTACTGCGGCTAAGCTACTGCTAAACACGCACAATTCAGCGAAAAGCTGTCCCCGTGGCGCCGTTCTTGCTGCTGTTCGACTTTGCGAGCGCACTGTTCATCCGTTAGCACACGTTCAGCAGGCGGCGGCTCCGTCGACGGTCCGGGCACTGCCAGTGGGGCAGCTAGTCTGGATGCCTCCCTCTCCCGAACACATTAAAACTTCCTGCTGGGCGAGTTGGAAGTCCAGCTTGATGTAGAGGGGCTTATAGCGCAAAGACAAGAGAGGCGGCACACTCACACATCCGTTGCCTGTGTGTGTCGCCTCTCTTCTCCTTTTGCGCTATAAACCCCTCTATATCCTGAACACATGACGTGTTCCTCTGGTGATGATGATCGGGTTGACATCGAAGTCGACAGGCTCCGCCACCTCACTCCTCCTGTACGGTGGCATTTTGCCGTTGCCGACCTTTGTCCTCACGCTATTGAGCTGAATGAATTAAGGTGGCTGACTGCGGCTGATCCGAATGTCCCACGTCTACCATGGCGAAGGATCACGCCCCACGCGATCTCCGCTCTGGGCCTCAAGTACTAGAAGCGGCCACGGGCGCGTGAGGTGCAGTGAGGTGAGGTTACGTAATCCTCTTGCAACACCACCGCCAGACCAGTCAGCCCCGAATGTAAACCGGAAGTGCAGTACTAATATCTGACACTGCACATCCAACAACCGCGCAAACATGCAATATAAACGACGACTTTCCTTGCTTAAATGAGAAGTGTTTCCGCGCACACACACACAAAATGTGAAGTGTGCAACGATTTTACATTGGTAAATACGGAGTGCCACGTTGCCGTGGCGAACCAATCTGACGTAACGAGCGCTACATGACGCTTTGTATACGGATTCGCGCGAAAGCCCGGCACCGCTGGTCGCCACGAGGCACGGAAGCGGGAATTTTTAAAAATGAATTGTAAATCATCGACTCGCTTTTGGGTTTTGAACACTGAATGAATGCACAGTGGCATGTACTCTGCATAATGCAAGCATTTTATAGCCGGCCTCAAACACCCTTTTCAGGGACCATTTAACAGCCACACCCTGGTCACTTCCGCTCTGAGCAGCAAAGATGAAGAAGCGGCCATGGGAGAGTGAAGAGCACTCGTGTTCGTGACGCTGCCAGTCACGTGCCTTCCACCTGCACGCGCCTCGCACTGCCTTTGTCCTCATCGGGCGGCATGTGCTCTCCTGTGGCTGTGGGGAGGGATCATTGATAGCCAACATAGCTGAGCTCCCTAAAACTTTAGCTTTTCGTTGTGAAAATGAGTGATAGAAATGTAGTAAGTGTTTTTTAGTTTTCCTTATACGGCACACGCTTCCACTGTCTATGAGACGACTCCTCGGTGGTAACTGTATGTCAGCATTCATACGACGGCCCCGCAGCGGCAGGTTACAGGGTGCAGGGCTAGGCACCACCGGATTCGCTCGAGCCTATAAGCTGCCATGTGCTTACAGGGGATCTATGCTGCATTTGCACGGCTCTCTGCCGCTCTGTCTAGCTCTCCGGCGGAAGCTCTTGGCTGCGCGGACCCCGACCCGGCCCTTCCGGCTACTGGCGCGCTCTGTGCTCCCAACCCAGAAAGCGCAAGCGGCTCTACTTTCACGCAGCTCCGAAAATCAGCAGCGTGACAAGCAGCTCGGGCTGTGCGACTTGCTGAGGTTAACTGATATCAGTCACAAAAAATAAATTGCTTTCTATTGCAAAAACAGCAGTTCTATGCGATCGTTCACGTGTCTCGTGCAAAAGAAAAAACAAAAAAGTCAGTCGATTTGGATAATTAGGCCAAATGCGGATGTATGCGCTAGCATGACGTCAATTGTCGGTTGGAGCTACGACCTAGTAGGTGGTACCAGGCTACCACTCAATCGCCACCCCAACTTCTTCCGTTGAGCGACTGTGCAAGCATTATTGCAATCACGTTCTCATCATAACCACTGCTGGTCATTCCGCTTAGCTCGGTGCGCTTAGGGGTGGTGCCGCCTAATTAGAGGTTCTCGCCTGGTTACCACCGGTTACACCATGGCAAGTAAGCCATCCGGTGGGCAGGTGAGCAGTGGTACAAGGCAGATGCTATGACAGGTGTAGGACTAGGGTTGCCTGGGATGGGTGCCGACACCCAGGTCGCTCTTCCCGAGCAGCCTTTCACGATTAAATGGGCTGACGCATGACACGGTGGGCAAGTTGCCCGCCGTGTCAGTCAGTCAGTCAGTCAGTCAGTCAGTCAGTCAGTCAGTCAGTCAGTCAGTCAGTCAGTCAGTCAGTCAGTCAGTCAGTCAGTCAGTCAGTCAGTCAGTCAGTCAGTCAGTCAGTCAGTCAGTCAGTCAGTCAGTCAGTCAGTCAGTCAGTCAGTCAGTCAGTCAGTCAGTCAGTCAGTCAGTCAGTCAGTCAGTCAGTCAGTCAGTCAGTCAGTCAGTCAGTCAGTCAGTCAGTCAGTCAGTCAGTCAGTCAGTCAGTCAGTCAGTCAGTCAGTCAGTCAGTCAGTCAGTCAGTCAGTCAGTCAGTCAGTCAGTCAGTCAGTCAGTCAGTCAGTCAGTCAGTCAGACGCCGGCAATGGTATGACGCGATAGCGTATGTGAAATTCTCTTTTTTTTTATTGCCGGGCTTCGACAGAATACAACAAAAAACACACACGGGCAGACACCCAAACTACAAAAAGGTAGCCTACAGATATGTAGAAGGTCACTCTACATTCATAGATCCCTGGGAGTCCTCATGCCACTCCTGGCGCGGCGGTGCAGCGGTTAAGGATGCGCCATTGCCCTGCGATGGCCGGTGCGCCCAGCGGCTGGCCTTGCGCGACGCAGGTTGCTTTTGCGAGCAGGTGGCAGTTAAATTAATGATTAGTCGTTAGGGCTTGCTCGGGAAGAGCAACCTGGGTCTCACAAGCCCCAACGGTAGCAGCACCTGCCACCGCAGCACCTGCCGCAAGCACCTGCCGGAGCAGTAGTGCTTCGCTTAACCGCTGCACCTCTGCGTCAGGAGGGATATGAAGACTCTCAGCGATCTATGAATGTAAAGAAGAGAATGACCGACCGCCGCCACATATATGGGCATTACGCCGGTAATTATATATCACGTTATGCCATCAAGGCGGAGCTCAAGTGCACTCTTTATTTATTTGTCCGAAGGGCGAAGTGTAATTTTGTACGTCAGAAGAGTACGCCTGCAGTAATGCTGCACATTCATTTCATTATGCTTTTCGGTGGCTAATGCCTCCCTCGGTGCATTTGTTGAAGTTTGTATACGATAATCTTCAGGAACTTTGCGGGTAGGCTAGTTTCCCAGCGACGCCTCCTGATTCCACGTCGTAAACGCCAACTCACTGCTCCATAATTTCACAGCGGTGAAATTTCACAATATTTCACAGATGACTGTCCGCTTACCTTTCCCAGGCTAAATTTTTGTATGTTTTATTCGTAAGCGTTCCTCTGCAGCACCTTCATTTGGAAAATTGTTTTTCATCCGTTTCTGCAAAGCGCTCATGAACTATGCGCACCATTACTACCCACTACATTCCGAAATACGCAGCGAGTGTCCTCAGAACGTATTTCAGGGTGCAAGTAAAGAGGATACAGCGTGAGTACTCACACCTAGCAAAGTAAAGAGGAAACAGCGTCAGTACTCGCACCTAGCATCCCCCTTCCAACATCTCGTACGCTGTCCCGCGCTCACCGTATGTAGTACTGGCGAAAATCTAACCCTTCGAACTGAGAGAAGACCTCTAGGACGAAAAATGCGACATTTCTTTTTTTGCAATCTCTGTTGCTCGCCTTCGACGAATATGCGTAAAATGCACTAAAAGAAAAAGCCAAGGACCGGCTGTTTACATGACTTCGTTTTCACGCCCTTTACGAAAAGCCAAAAATTTCTCCTCCTGCCCCGCCCTAGCCATGGATACCGAGCCAAGTCGGCCGAAATGGCGAACGCGAAGTCGTAAAGGCTCGGGCTGCCCAGTTCCCTGCTGCTCGTTCGCTGTACGCTCATAGCATGCCGTGGGGAGCATGCAGCGTTGCTCAAACTCGCTGATGCGCATTCCTCGCGCTTTTTCTGCATAACTTGCCCCACGCTATTGGCCGCATATTGGGCCGGCGTTGCTTTCTCCATCGTAATGTATGGGCGGCTTAACACTGAACGCGAGGTCGTTTGCAACGTGCGACGACGCAGTCATTTCAGTTCCGCAGGGCAAACTTGTTATAAACTTGCATCGGGTTTAATACTCACGGAGTTGACAACGAAAAACAAAGAACAGAAAAAAAACGTGTGCGTTAGGGGAGGGAAAGAACCGCAATACGCGCATTGAGTGGGTGAGTGAGTGAGTGAGTGAGTGAGCGAGCGAGTGAGTGAGTGACAGTGAGTGAGTGACAGTGAGTGAGTGACAGTGAGTGACAGTGAGTGAGTGACAGTGAGTGAGTGAGCGAGTGACAGTGAGTGAGTGACAGTGAGTGAGTGAGTGGCAGTGAGTGAGTGACAGTGAGTGAGCGAGTGACAGTGAGTGAGTGACTGTGAGTGAGTGAGTGACAGAGTGACAGTGAGTGAGTGACAGTGAGTGAGTGACAGTGAATGAGTGAGTGACAGTGAGTGGGTGAGTGACAGTGAGTGAGTGACAGTGAGTGAGTGAGTGACAGTGATTGACAGTGAGTGAGTGAGTGAGTGAGTGACAGTGAGTGAGTGAGTGAGTGAGTGAGTGCAGCGCATGTGGATGGGCCCTCAGCCAGGGCTTTGCAGGCTTCTGCCGACCTTCTGGCGATGAGAAGGAGCGCTGCTTGGTCCTCGGTTCTAGTCAGCTTCACCTCCCACAGCTCCAGGGCAGCGTTACGCGGCATTAGATGGTGCGGTTTTTGGGGACATGTCCACGCAATATGCGTAAGGGTTGGGGTTGCGCCGCGTTGAAAACGTCATAAAAAACTGGAGGAGATGCTGTTTGTGTCCTCCTGCTGCCCGCAAGCTACCATTAGGTTTGTTGTGCACACTAATAACAGTTAGGACAAACACTATATGTAACACGTGCATTAACGTTACTGCATGGCGTTTAAGATTAGGCGTCAAAAACGCCTCGCATTGGCAGTGTCATAGCTTTGGTTGTAACCACAGTGGAGGATGTTTTAAAAACACACTTCATAACGCTGGTTAACAACCTAAAAGATTAAATTGCGCTAATGTTCTTGAACCAAGAGGTCTGGCGATTTGTTAACGTATGAAATCTTTACCTCTACTCTACGAAATGAATAAACGATATTGTATTTAGAGGAACGCATTACTGCTTCTACCTGGTGGATTGAGACAGATTTTAAGCGCGCAACGGAAACACAGTGGGCAGAGGGCGCAGCTACCACATCTAGAGGAGACGTTCTTCAGCAGATCAATCGTGTCATTGGTCTCAGGTATAATATCAGCCGCAATGAGAATACCGAGGTGCCTATTTTTTGTCACACAAATTACTGTACGTGGCCTCCTCACTGAATCTTAGCTAAGTATACAGCTATTGCGTTCGAAAGACAGGAAGTGCACACAGTACCACCTAATGCCAACATGCATGGCACACGAAATGAAGTAAGGCCTAACAGAACAATTGGTTCAAGAGCCCACTGGCGTTTTCGACGCAAATTCAATCTCTTTCAAAGCGAACCCAAGCGGACCTAAATGACTTGATAGGAAAACTACAGGCAGCGACAAAATGCATCCCCCCCCTTTTTTTTCTCGTTTTTCCCGGTGATCAATTAAATGGAATCGAGTGTGGCTGTAAAGTGGAATAGCATCGCTGTAGTATTTTACGCTCATCCCTCACGCACGTTTCACTTGACGCAGGGAGCCATCGAACAGGGCTCACCGGACGTCTTGACTGACCGCCTTTGAAAAGAAATTGCGAAAACTTTGCAACTGGCAGCTCAAAGTTTCCATAGGCGCAAGAAAGATTGATGGTTAGGGCGGGCAAGTTTCTATCTTGTTTTCCTGGCTCATTGTGAGAATGCGCGCAAAACTGAGCGTACAGAGAGAGCTCATAGACAGGAAAGCCTACGCGGTGCAACCGTGAAGGTCCATCGCAGAAGTTGCTAGTATATCCGGCCAGCAATTCAGCGTGTTTTTTTTTTTTGTCTTCAGGATCGTTCGACGCCGTGGAGAAGCGAAAGTGAAGACGTAACTTCGGTGAGGGTGTGGAGTCGGATTGAGTGGGTGCAGAGCAGAAAGAGAAAAGAATGCGCCCTAAGGAACACACACGCTCAAAAGGATACCTAACAAAAACCGAATTTCCTCACCGAGCACTGCAAGGAAACAACACACAGAATCAAGCGATAACACTTTATAAAATAAAAGATGTATGTCGGTGCTCTTAAAGGTCACCTCTTCTGAAAATAAGATAGGAGGCGAAGAACTCGGTGATGGGGGCTGAACTGCTGAAACTTGAAGTATGTCTCAGACGCTTAGCAGCCGATAGTTTATCCATCCTGGCCGGAATAAACGGGAAACGGAGGAGTTCCGCGGATGTGCATTCATGAAAGATGAAGCAAGGCTCAATCTCTCAGCAAATGCTGAACTTCAACGGTGCATTTTCCACGGGTGCTCTCAAGAAAGTCGATCTAGAGAGCAGCGACTGAAGTAATATTAAAATGTATAAAGAGTAATCATTAGTCGAATTAAGGAACGGAAAGGTCCAGCTAAGCATAGCAAATAGGCAGAACCAAGGGATACCCAGCCACAGTAGTCGCAACGCGTAATTGTGACTCGCATTCACACTGAACCCTCTACGGCCACACTGTAGCGCTTGAGAATGCTGCATGTGATTTAGGGTCAGTAAAAAGCGGCACAATTTCATGTACCGGTGTATTTGCATCCATTTTCTATAAAAAAAATTGGCCATAATTAACTGGGAACGAAGGTAATGTCTGACGGCCGTCGGGAAGCTCTCTCAGCCACATCAAAGTCGGGAGAGGTCAACAGTATTGATAATTTAGTGCTGCTGTACTGCGACCGCTTGGTGTGACTTTGTGCGAATGCTCTAGCCCTCTTAATTGAAGTGAGGAAATTTCAGAGTCATCCCCAGTGGCAAGCGATATCACAGAAGGAGTGATCCTCTCGGATATGTGGTGAAAACCACCAAGGTGACATGAACATTTTTTGCACGAGTAGAATTGGCGTCCTTTAGTGATCGCATCCGCAGTTATGTTGTAGCAGGTAGGCCATTATTTCAGAAAAGGAGCTTCATGACCGCCTTCCAATCCTCTAGACCAATGCGTATGTCTTGTAGCGTGTGTCTGTCGTCGGAGCGGTGGGAATTCTGTAGGTAGCGCACCCATTCTTGGGAACAAAATTTAGCGCGCTGCGGGACTAGGCCTGCGAACGTAAAGGCTTCACTGGGCAGTTCCGTGTCGTGATTACTGGGACACGCGTGCTGCTCTCGCTCACTATTGCTTATGTGGTAACATGCTGATTCTCTCAATTTACTGGTTGGAGGAATCCAGAGAAAAAGTCCAGAATGATTCCTACCTATTCTCTTGCTCTCTCTCTCTCTCTAAGAAAAGGGAAGTGAGGAGCGCGTTATACATACGACAGAAGCCAACAGCCACAGAAACTAAGGAGCATCGGGGATGTTATTTAATTTGTGCTGTTGATGAACGGAGACTATTAGTGAGCATTTTATGAAAATTGATTAGGAAAGCAAGATAATTGATAATTCACTCTGCAAGATAATTGACTAGGAAAGCAGAAGAAAAAACAACCATATGCCGTTGGTGGGAACCGAACCTACGGCTCCCGAATTAAGCGTCCGGTGGTCTACCAACTGAGCTACGGCGACGGCTGACAGATCTTTTGCTTTTGGGGGTATTTTAGTTTACGCGAGGATATATAGGCTACATCGCGCCAAAATACACGCGCTTTCGAGAAACTTAGCTGTATTCTGATGCACTACACCGCTTACAATGCTATAGATATGCCGAAAAAAGCCCTCTTCTAACTCAAAAAGCTTATTTCTAAAAATTATATAACATCTTAGGTAAACACCCTGTATAACGAGAAAAGTATAGTGCATACCTTGTGTCACCTCTTTCGTCACGGACATCGTTACGACAGCTTGAACTCCATGCGCTCCAGCTTGAAGTGTCTCTTTGGCAGCCCTGGTTGCGTGTTTTTACTAAGAACCTTCTTACGCGCGACGCACCTCGCGTGAACTGCGGCGCTCGTTTGGGACCCTTTTATTTTGGCATTCCACTGAGGGTTTATTGCGAGCACCCCGCCAAGAGAATGGAGCTCCATGCCTTGTACTTAAATCCGGGAACATATTGCAAGCACTTAGCGAATGTTCCACTTTCACCAAACAAGGAAAGAAAAAGAAAAATTCCAAATTCTAAATTTATTGCATAAGCGGTGAAAGAACGAATTCCGCAACTGAAACGACAGTAAACATTCATTTGACGCAGGCTATTCGAGTTGGCTAGGGTATTTTTGTTGTTCGTGAATGGCATCGCTTTCTAAGAGACAAAAGGGAAAGCGCATAAAGAGGCAAATGCACTTTCTCGCTGACTCTCTCTCTCTCTCTTTGCCTTGAATAAAATGCCTCTTTACTGGTACAGAGAGGACACGGCACCCGCAGACGCGTCACGCATATGGGCACGCGTCATCACTGAACGCGATCTCTTTCCCTGAAGGCGCCGGCGCTGCTGTGATATTTAGGACCTCACCAGTGGCATGAATCCGCTGCGTTGACGGCGATTTCAATGCCTGACATTGTTTCCTAAGCTGAGGGATGCTTTCTTTGTTCGGTTAATTTTCAGGGGTTACATTAGCACAAACTAATTACTCTTGTTGCCTCTTGAAGATTAATGAGGAAACTGCCGAACGCCGAATGGGCGCTGTCAAGCTGGTTTTTCCGCTTTGATTGCAGTGTCCTTTTACAAAACAGCAAGCACAAAGAATAGCTCACACTTTTGTTCTGCGTGCTGAGGCGTATTTTTAACGCGATAGCGTTAAAGGCCCCGTTCTTCAGAAAATTCAGCGTCGGTGTTGTCGGCGTCGGCATTGTGAGCGAAAAATAACGAGCATGGCTCCGGCAGGTGGCAGGTAACAGCTGACATGGCCGGGCACAGATTGGTCGTAGGATTGTGCGACGTCACGCGACATGGCCGAATTGGGAGGAGCTGCCAACTTGGGGTTCTCAAATCAGATGGGAGGCTGAGGGGAATCGAACCCTCCAGCACCCTTCCATCCTGAGTCGTATACATGCTCCCCCTAGGTCACGCAGGCACGTTTGTATGGGGCTTTATATGGGCGTTAAACCACTAAAGCTATCGCATCGTATCCTTAAGGCAAAGCTTGTCTCTTCCGACTTTTTTAAGGACATTTTTGGTCCTAGTTCATTATTTTTCTGACACTTGTGGCAGCTACCGCCTTTGATGCCACGGTTTACAGCTAGTAAGAAACGAAATCGCCAGCTCTGCGATGCAATGTGCGGCTGACCAAAGTCAAAATGCACAAGAATGATGCAGAAAAGCAGTCGCTACAAAGCGCAGCTCTAGATTGTCTCTGCACAAAGGTATCCACAATTCTCCGGCTCCCCTTATTTTGCTCATTAGCTGCTATGGGCCTTTTCCGCGTTATTGTCGGCGTTACTAATACGAACCCTATAGACCCGTACTGGGGTTCATTGTTTCGGAAATAATTTTTCCCGCCCTTTTGAGCAACTAGCTAAAAGGTCTCTATATATGCGATTACCCGGCCGTCACGCACTAAGGGTGTATACACGAGCTAGATAATTCCTAACATGCGGGGAGTACCGCGCTCAGCCGTAGAATTTGGTGCCCTTCTCTCTTTTTTTTTCTTTCCTTCGCCTTTCGCAGCCTTAAATGTAGAAAATTAAGACAAAAATAGATTGCGCATCACTCAAGTAAATACACGAATGTCGTCTGACTCTAAGCGGCATCGTCTGCTGCAAAGCAAATAATGGTGCACTAATGATCCCCGACGCTGACCTGCATGACCTCTGCATGACTGCGCTTTATTTGCGGTAAACTTAACCACAACTGAGACTGAATAGTTCGGTATCGACAACTTCGGGCCTGGCTCAGGCAAGAGTATGGAGTTTTGAAGTAAACGCGAAATAGCGCAGATTGTACCACAGGCAGTGGTGTGACTGAGCAGGCGACTGACGTAATGCACGTAATGTGTCTGTGACAAAAAAACTGCGATCAAAGGCTCGACTGCATTAGGATCGAATAATTAACATTATCCTTTATGTCCGCACAATATAGAGAGATTGCTTCGTTCTCTCCGGACCTTTGCACACAAGTCACTGAGAGTCCTGGGATTGCTATAGCTTCGAAGTTCTAATAACGTCATCTTCTAGAAACGCCAGACGTATATTATATTTTTAACGCATAATTTATTGCACCGCCAGGATCTGAGCGCCACATCGTTTTCGTAACGCTTAGATCCTGGCGGGGTAATAAATAATGCGCTAAAAAAATAATACACGTCTGGCATCTGAATATATTCGTAACAGCGGCCAAAGGCAGTACGAAGTGCGTCGTTTGGCACATCAGCTTTCAGTAAACGGCATTGAATTTAGTTTGAAACCACAAAAGGCATTCATATGCAGGCACTGAATTGCTTTGTTGTGCAAAAAATGATGACGAGTGACCGCACCAGTGACCTAGTGACGGCGCAAGCTTTCACCCGGCCTGGTGCACGGCATATTTAGGGTGAAATGATAGCGAAATGTGTCTTTGACTACACGTTGTCTAAGGAAAGAAACCCTGTGCAATGGCGCTATTTGGCCACAGATGCCTTTGCTCCTTAAAACATCACCATCATAATCATAACCCGTATCAGGCTCCCACACGTGCAATGTCGCCCGCACCGCCACCGACGAAAGAATTGAAGAATTGGACGCTTTTGTTGAAAATACGATATACCGAGGCTCAACAATACATCTTCAAGAAGGCGCTGACGGCAGATGGCGCCGCGTTATGTCTTGGCGCCCAATACACACAACAAACGTGAGCTCCTTTCGGTCACTCGCTCGAGAAGCCTCGCACAAAGTACAAAGACACGCAGTATAGCACAGGTCCGCGCTGTCGCTGCAATACGTCGAGCCTACTCAAGCCGGCCTCCCTGCGGAGAAGACGAGGCAATCAAGCCGAGGTAAATGCGATCGGCACAATTCCCGCCGAAGGGGAATTAAGAATCGACACGTATACCCCATGGAGGAGGCAGCGCCGGAGGAAGAGCGCCAGCAGCCGCGGAGCGAACGGAAAAACGGAAAGCAAACAGCGCCGCAGGCGAGCGAGACGCACAAAAAAAGAAATCAAGCGCGAGCCGATGCCAAAGGAAGGAGGCCACAAATGTCCGCCAAGTCCCGTCCGGGGGCTCCCATAACGAGCGGCAATTAGGAGGCTCGGCTTAACAAAGCGCGGGTGGAAAGGGCTCGACTCCCGCGCTCTCTTCCGCCGCACGACGTGCCCGTGTGCCGCTCCTCTTCTTTTGTTCGGCCACGCCAGTCACTTCGTTTGAGCGATCTCTGCTGCGATGTCCCAGAATGGCAGCAAGGCGGGCCTTAAGCCCGAATGCGAGCGTGCGCTGCACCGGACACACAACGGCCTACGCGCCCGATGCATGCGCTGCCAAGGCCGGTCCACGTATCAGGATAACCCTAAACGGCCCCCGAGGTGATGGCGCCCAATGACTGAACGGTGCCGGTGGTGGCATCACTAATATAATATATGCCCTGCATCTGATGATGCTACAGCCAGAGAGAGAGGAAAGGAAGCAAAATGGTCCTCTGTCATTTCTGGACAGGTGCCTACACCGTATCCTCCGGTGAATTTCTGTCCCATGTGCACATGCACATCTATGTTACTATGGGCGTTGTTCTCACTGCAGCAGTATCTTTGCATTGCACTATATGACTCATATAATGCAATGCAAACTCGGCCGGCGGTGATGACACCTGTATTTCGTTTTTTTTTTTTGCCTTTTCTGGCTTATAAGAGCTCTGTTTTCGGTGAGAGTGTTCACTTCGTGATTGGAACGCGGCGCACTAACGATACAGGTAGCTCCCGCTACAAGTTTATCGCACGTTGACGATTTAGGCACAAGTAGTGAGCCTTTCCGACCACAAATATCCAGCTGTATGGTGCAAGCTAGTTTTGCTGTTTTTATCGCACTTTTCCTACCCTTAAAGTCTGTTTTCACAAAGTGCACGTAACGTATAAGTGCGATGTCATCTTTCTCGGGCTTCGTGGCGCGAATTGTCCCAGCAGCAGCTGAGACAAATCCCGTGACAAAGGGGGCCGAAGTGAGCCGAAAAAACAAAAAAGAGAAAGAACGCGGAGGTTATATACGCGGTATCGAAAGTGGGCGCGCACGAGAGCGACGCCGCGCCCTCGCACAAGCCGGACATTGAGCACGCACTTCGGCGCACATTGACGCGAACGCGCGCAGGGCCATTTGATGGATGACCCGGAGCCGCCATCTTCCGCCGATGCTCTGCCACTGCGGGGGCCACTACTAAGAGCAAAGACGTGTTTCCTGCTCGCGCATCACCGCCGGTGCGGGATCTCTGTCTGGGCGACGGCGGCGGCCCATTCGAAATGTATGAGCAACAACCGCGGCCGCGCTAGCTACAATGGCTCTTGGTTTCACCGCTGGTGGAAATCTCGTAGCAAGACAAAGAAAGGCGCGAAAGACAAGAAACTATTCGCGCCCCTGTCTTCCTTGAGCGAGCGGATCCCTGGACCGGATCCCTGTAGCCCACCAAATCTGTTCCGCCGCTGCTCGCTCGGGCCCGACGAAAAGGGCGTCGAGGAAAGGAAACAGGTTCAAAAAGAAGCAGGATGGGATGCAGCCTCACCAGGAGGCTTCTTTTGAGAGTAGTGCGCGGGTTCACCGTCGACGTCTCGTGTTTTGTTTGAGCCAAAGCATACTGGTTGTCGCAAACTTCCGCTCCTCGCGAGCTGAGTGAGGCAACACGCCACTCTTCTGGCGTTCGTCCTCTTGTGGTGCCTAGTGGTTGCTGCATTTGTTGAAGCTGTTGGTCGCGCCGAAATTTCCTTTTCTCTCCTTTTTTTTATCTCTCTATCTTGTCCTTCCCTTTTTCTTTACAAAGACAGCTGTGTAAGGGACCTTTTTTTGGGGTAGACGGCACCGCTCCAGCAGATGAACGTCGTGACCAAGAACTCTCGCTTTCGTTTATTGGCCAGTGCGGAAAAACTGCTCTTCAAAATTGGTTAATAGGAAGGAAAAAGTGGCCTAACTGCGTCACCTCTTGGTAGGCATATCAATCGCACCGTCAGGGAAAGGGAGGAAGGAGGGATGGAAAGAAGGAAGAGAAGAAGTGGTGCCGTAGCGGTGGGCTGCGGAATAATTTCGACTAGGTGGGGATCATCGCATAGCACACGAGCACCTGTTGCATATCGCCTCCATCGAAACGCGGTCGCCGCGGCCGATATTGAACCCGAATCCTCGGGCTCAGAAGCAGAGCGTGCTAATCACTGAGCCAACTCGTATGAAAACGGGCCATTACATTCAGCTATAACGTCAACTTGTAGTCATTATAGCAGTATAGGGAATACACCACTAGAATTTTGTGCCTCTTACTAAGCTATTGCAACAATTAAAAGGCGAATGTCAGTGCTGACGACACATCACTGCAGCCAGCAGCAGCCAGCACGCATTTATGTGCTATACATTCTTTTTACTCGAATTAATTCTCCCGGGATGACCATTGCTTTTTCTGACGAGAAGAAAAAGATGAGTGTTCTCAACTGTAGGCATGGGGGCTTTCATAATGACACTTAGGCAGCAGTCTATAAAAATAATAATAAAAGCATTATTTTTGAAGTTCCTCTACATCGGTGCAATGCGAAGGTTTGGATTGATCGAGCGGGTGCAGAAACAGTTACAGCAAACGCCGAAATGTCTATGGCCTGAATTCCCTAGTTGCTTAAAGCAATGGAATAAGCAACTCAGGAACAACAGCTAGAGACGACTTTGAACACGCCATTTTGCGAAAGGATTGAAAGAGTTACAATATGATTAAATTACGCACGCGACACGTAAGCCGTACTAGCACCATTTATGTGGGCAGAGCAGCTTTTTCAGCCCGCGAGTGAATTCGCATCGGTAGCGCATATTGTACGAATTGTGACTGACGTCACGATTGCTCACGCTCCGGTATAGTTGTTGGTTCTGAGACAAAGTTAGAGACAAATGTATTAGACATATTCTTGATATAAAGAGAGGGATGAACCGTTCTGTAAAACGCTAAGAACTATTGCGTGCGTTACGAAACTCTTCACCTTTATTTTGTTCTGCCATGCCCTTCGAAGTAGCAAGATATCGCCACAAGCTACCACGCTTCAACTCCTTTCACGTGCACATATCAGAGTGTCTCTTTGTTCGGTCGCGTATGCGCGTATGTAATCTCCAATTCCTGTCATACCGCTGCAAGAAAAAGAAAAAAAAAGAAGAAATCGTCCGCGGATGCTAGATCTGTAGCCACGTAGTCAAGGACCCCTCAAGTAGCTGTCCCGCAGTCGGCTTAGTGGCCACAAAAACCCGGCACTAAAGAGCCCTCGAAAGCTCTGAAGTGGAAGGATCTTTTCTTCTGCACTCCTCGCTTCTTTCACGTGCGTTTCTTGAAACGCGATACGGACAATGCTGCTTTTTCGTTGCGAGTCTTTCGACGTACTCCTGCCTTCCCGGACTGCGACGACTGGAGTCATTAGGCCGCGGGCTGTGCCTGCGCTGACAATGAAGGTGGGCTGGCATGCGGGAAAAGCCAGAAAGGAAACTCCTGGGACGCGGCGAGGGGAGTCGTATAGCAGCCTCGAATTTCAATGGCGTCTAATTGTGCCGGCGGCGATATATGCGGAACAAGATTGTCGACAGGACAAAAGCCCCGCGTAGAAAACTCTTCTATGATCGTATAGCGGCAAACAATGGGCGCCAGCCCACCATGCGTGCGCGCGCGCGGGCTTATAGACTGAACAAAACCAAGTGTGTGACTGGAGACAGGCGCTTGGATTGTTGTGAGAAATTGATAGTATGTAGGCGGCTTGGAGCCGAGAGGAAAGTTTAAACACGTCTCCTGGGGGAGCTTTTCGCTCAGCCTTCCTTAGCGACTGCGCTGAAATGCATGAAATCACAGGCAAGGCAAGAACATTTTCTGCTTACCAGAGGACCTTTTTTTTTTCGTTCACGACATTGTCACGAATTCTTGCGTGAGAGTGAACTCTTTCGTTGCACTTACTTTTCGCACTTTCACGGTATACAGCTTGAGTCGGCCAGCTTGGCCCTAGGCTTAAAGGAGCTTATTCCTCAAGACTGAAGCTTAAAGGGACCCTGAGGACAAATTGAAGTCGGCTTTATATCGATTGATTACCGCACTCTAACCACAGGTGCGCTACTTTCACTGCAAACTCAGCTTCTATAGCCCAGAAAAAGGCCAAGTTATGAAATGCAGGCGTCGCCATCATCGGCCGTTTTCGCCAGCAAAGTGCAGCGCGTCGAGAGTTTTTTTTTTTATGCGGATCCCTGAGGCTAGGCTACATCGCTATTTTCTTCCAAAGGATGATCACGGAGTCCTTCTCCGTTTTTGACGTTATGAGTTTGAGTCACTTGCCTGGAAATTTTCTTAAATCCAATTTTCTCGGCAATTAATGCGCCTTTCGCTGGCGGGCAAACCTGCAAAATGCCCAGAAAGAGCCACAGAATCCATTTTCTCTAAGAACAAAAGTTGGATGGAGTACTCCCCATCGTCCCTTTGAAGGGATCGGACGGTCGACATTCAATCAGTCTAGATCGGTAGATTACCTATCAATGATGTCAAATATGCCATCCTCACCGAACGTAGAAAAAAATCACGCAAACGTCCAGCCCGCCCGTTTACTTGCGCAAACTTTTCCCGCTGTGATAGGCGGCGATTTTTATTGGGTGCAAGTTGGAATTGGAACTGAAATTTATTTCAGGCGCCACGTAAGCTGATTACAGGAAACTACAGCAGTCATTAAATAATACACTTGACGGCTTGAAGCAGGACGTTTCTTGCGTGGGCTGCACGAATACTGTAATGTGAAGCGCAAAAAAGCTTGGAAACAACCAAAAAGAAGTCCCCACGTGGGTGCCAATCATGGCACCTGAAATATGTATGCATTCAGTTACATCCGAGTTTCTCTGCACACACACATGATACTGTCCCTTCTCCCCTACACATACACGCAGAATATGGTGAAAATTAACCTGCTGCTTCAAATTTACGCCGCGGGAGGCTGCTTGTGTTGTTCTACGGCATTTAAAATGGAACGTTTCGCGCATCTCTAGCAATTTTTCATTTCATTTATCTCGACTAAGTAGCCCTTGACAATATCGCCATCCTCAGAATGACGCTCACATACCTTAGAAGTGCGAGACAGCTGTTCTTGCGATCCAGTATCTGCTCTCACCTTTCAGTCTGCGTGCCATTGCAAGGCGGTGTGAAAGAGGGCACTTACGACTGCTTACGTGTTTTGAATGGGAAAGCCCATGCGTTTATTTTGTTACTTCTATTTTTATATTTTTTCCTCTTCCTTTCTAATCAGACACGTGCTCATTAGCGTACAGTCGTAAGGCAACGCACAAAGTAGGTTCACCTTTGTTCACCGACCAGCAACGCAGTTTTTTGCCCAATGTGTTGCGTGCTCGCCTCGTGCTCTGAATGTCCTGAGTTGAATGCCCCGCACCTTGGGAATACATTTTATTTTTCTTTGATACCACGGTGACGTCATCTGAGATTTTTGGGTCCAATGCTGCGGTCAACGCCGACGCCGGGCTTCGTTGCCAATGAGCCATAAAATACTTTCGCATTAAAAAATGATGATCGAGAGAATCATTTTTGTTGCCACTTGGGCAGCCGAGTGCAAAGCAGGACGGCACGTGTAACACTCGCTTGGACTCATCAAGTGCACTGATTTCACCGCAAATTTTCGCGATCACTACGTGCACTATCCAGACAAAAAGAGCAAGAAAATCCCACTAACCTCTCGTTGCTGCAGCGAACGCAGCTGATGCGCCGGCAGACAATGTAGAAAGCTCGACTACAGCGACACTAGTTCCCGCGACAACCGTATTAGCCGCCTACCGAGCGCAGCTGAGAAACTGACCTTGTCTAAGAACGTTGCGCAGAGCTAATATCGACAGCCATACGACCAGTGACGTCACACACGCAAGACTGCTAATAAAAATCTTCCCCATGGAGGCCATTAAATAGAAAATTTTAAAATTCATTTGCGCTTCAAGAAAAACACCGCTCCATAGCGAGATTTGGCGCAAAAACCAGAAAACTGGGGAGAACGTACCGTGGAGGTTTGAGTAAAACCTGAAATGGAAGGAAAAACGCCGGAGTTGCCCTTTAACTTTCCCAGCATCGCTTGGGCTGACCTCGCCTTCGCAACGTCGAAGCATAATACCGAAATAAATTTTATTAACAGATGCCCAACACCCGCACTATCTGAAGTGGTTAACTCAGCAATACAAGCGCACCAGCCATTCAGCTGACGTACTAAAAACTGTTCTCACAACCAACCTCCGATAGCACTCCCTCGCTCTCATACCTTGACGAAATCAATGATCATAAACGAATTTCTGGCACACTCTGATGCAAACTAAACCGGGCAGACAAAATCAAAAAGGCAGTCACCATATACGATAATGCAATTATCACAGCCTCAACTCAGGACTAACCAAATCTTGGGAAGCTTTCTCTGCACGATTTCTGTAGACACTCGATCTATCGAACTGAATTGGAAAAAGTGAAAATTGGTTTTTGAGGAAAGGAAATGACGCTTACTTATCTCGGCGGACACCCGAACCGCGCCGTAAGGGAAGGAATAAAGGAGGTAGTGAAAGAAGAAAGGAAGAAAGAGGTGCCGTAGTGGAGGTCTCCCAAAATAATTTCCACCACCTGGGGGTCTTTAACGTGCACTCACTTCGCACAGTACAAAGGCGCCTTTACTGTTTCGCCTCCACCGAAACGCGGCTGCCGCGGCCAGGTTCGAATCCGGGTACTCTGGTCTCAGTAGACGAGCGCCTTAACCACTGAGCCACCGCGGCGGGTAACTGAATTGGTCAATGTTTAAATTTATAATGCATCAACTCATCACACTTAGATTGCAACCATAACAATCAGCGAGCGAAGCACCTCACGATTGGTTTAACCCTGCACTGAAACGTCTGATGAACAACGAGAGACGACAGTTTCATTCCGCGAAAATTACTAACAACTCCTAGGCTTGCTGGAATACTGCGCGGCTGAGTTATTCGACTCCGAAGTTGCAAAATCAAAGCGTTCCTTCTTTGAAAACACGCTTCCTAGCTCACTTCGTACTAAAATCTGAAACAGTTTGGGAGAGAAGTTAACCCCCCCCCCCCCTAATAAAAGATAAATCAATATTATCAACAGATCAAACGAGACAGCGGGCCCCGTTGATGAGGTCGCGAAGACATTTAATTTAGCACTTTTTTTCTGGTTTCACTAATGAACCATTAAACGATTTAAAGAGCTGATGTCTAGCTTGTGTCCCGTCTGTTTCTCTGTCTCTGTCCGCGGTTTTATTCGCGCTGACTAGGATGTCGCAACCAGTGCACAAATGAACCAGACCATAATCTCCCGTCTTTCCCTTCATATAACCATCCCGTTATGCTCAAAATCATCATTTTTCTCGCGAAATTTCTAAAGCAATCGAATCATTATAAGTGGCATCATCTTCAGATATTGATGGCATCAATTTCAAAGATCTTTAAAACGCCAAAAGCATTGCTAGCGTAATCTTGTAATTTATTTTTATGCAGTCACTTTAATCTCGTATCGTCCCTAACTGAAAAGTTGGTAATATTGTTGCAGTCCCTAAACAAAGGTCTAAAAAGTATCGTCCTATACTCTTAACCAGCATCTGTTTCAAAATTATGGAATATTCAATTCAATTCACCTTTATTTTTCAGCACTTTGAAAATGTTGACCGTCTCCCAGGCAAAAAGCTGTAGGGACAGCTTGACGAGGCCTGGGAGCCGGCGGCAGGCAACAGTGACAGCAGTACAAGAAAAATCTGTAATATATCTGCTACTATTCGGGAAAAAAAGCAGTCACACTATATCATAATTTTACATAAATAAGAGTTGAAGGAAAAAGGCGTTATACAAAGGCGTTATACAAAGACAAGCGTTTACATGCACAAGATAAAAGAAAACCGATAATCGAACACATGACAGACACAACTTTAACATTGCTATATTCATTGCACGCGGTACTTTTTTAAGCTAGAAACAGCAGGCACATTTCAGTCTATAAACATTGAACACAAAGCTTGGCGCGTTATAACAGAATTACTAAGATTGAATACATTGAACATATTTAGTAACATTTCCACTGTGTAGCTTAATGACTGCAGCTGGCTTGGTGGTGTGGAATCATCCATTTATCAGGGGCATGTGTTTTAGAAGTATCGCAGCGTACCGTTGCACTTGAGAGCGCCCTTAGAAATTCTTTATACTTTTCGTTAGCAAAATGAATTTGGTAAAGGAGGCGATAACTATAAAGAGACTGGTTGTTAATTATATGATGCTGGCGAAATAGCTCGGCTGAAGGATGTAAATATGGTAGATTGCTTATACAATGTATGGCTTTTTTTCTAGACGCAGAAGTGTACTAACATTCTTTTTAGTAGTCGTCCCCCATACTAGTCTACAATAGTTAAGGTGCGATCGGAAGAGTGCGTGGTAAACAAGTAGTCTAACGGAGATCGGAAGGACATCACGTATCCGAAATAAGGTACCTACAGCAGATGGGAGTTTTCTGGCCAACACCTGTTCAAAAATTAGCGATGGTTTAGCTATGGTTAAACCTGGAGTTACGCGATAGCTACAGCTGGTCGAGTGAAACTTGGTCGCGTGACCAGCCACGTGACGAACCACGTGATCAGCCACGTACGGCGTCGCGCCGCCGGCAGCTGCTCCGCATCACGTGACAAACCACGTGACAGCGTGGCGGCGCAGCCACAGGGTGGCAGCGCCGCCACCGCCACGGCGCCGCCACGCCGAAGGCTCGGAATGCTACCGTAATGTAGCTATCGCTTCAATATGACTGTCCCATGTCAACTGACTGGAGAATATGACAACTAGAATTTTATGCCGTTTCACGATATCTATTCTATCAGGTCATAATTTTAGCACTTATCTAGAGGCCTCGTGTTTGTTTTTAGGTGGAAATGAAATTTCTTTTGTTTTTCTTCCCATTTATCTTTAAGCTGTTAATTTCGGGCCATTTCAATAGTTTTGACAAAGCGCTATTCGCCATTTTAAACAAATAGAGTCCACTAGTTGACCTAAAAAACAAGCTTTAATCATGCGCATATAATACAAATACAGCATTATCATCAGTATATATTAGATCATTTACATAGACATTAAATAAAACTGGCCCAAGAATACTGCCCTGTGGGTCACGGGATGAAATCTGCCGGAAAGTGGAATGGTAGCCATTAACGTCAACACATTAATAAATTTTCTTAAATCCGTCAACTTTTTCCGCCAAAAGATTTCAAAATGACCGGTGAAAATCCGTCAAAATTTCTCCATAACCGTAACACTAGTGTCAACCTTAACGTGCCTGTGACGTTCTCTTCATACGCTTTGAAAAAGCATTTGTGGATACTGCCGCCTTTCAAACTGACTATCGCCTTCAACAGCAGCTTTTCCTTTTTTAAATTTCTGTGTTAATTTAAACCAGATTACAATGGAGTAATATATCAAAATAAGAAAAAAATTATGACTACTTAAAAATTTTGCCATTTTGATAAGTTTTTTTGTGAATTAAGTTGGCTGTTAAATAGTGCGGTATTTAGGCAGCGATATTTAGCATAATTTTACATCGTCAACTCATGTTACGAGGCTAGCTAACAGCGCTAACCGAGTTCTCAGCGTAATTTAAATCTAACTCCTGCCTCAGTTAAACTACTCATTCGACCGGTGTTGGAATGTGCATCTGCCACCTCCGACCCCGCTCTACCTAACTAATGCTACTGAACTCATTCAAAGCGGTGCAGTTCGTTTCGGCAACTCGAAATGCTCATACTACACCAGTGTTACTTACTTTAAGAGCAAAGCAGGATTGCCTATTCTTCAGAAGCGCCGTAAAATCACAAAACTGTGTCTCTATCATAAAATATGACATGTTTTTCCTCATAGCTTTCCTCTTCAACCCGCTCATCGTTTTGTAGCACGTACAGGCCACCACAGTGCCGCCTACTCGCCTCGAGCTCGCACTCCGACCCGCCTTCATTCCTTTTTTGCCGAAACGTCCCAGCCAAGGACTGAACAATCTTCGCACAGGTGTCACCGTCCGTACAAACCGGGTACATTTCAAGTCAGCCGTCGAGTCGATTTGCTACTAACACCATGTTGTGTTGTGTACCGCAGCGGTGGCCTAGCGGTCTGAACATCCGCCTCGCACGTGGGAGGTGCGGGGTTCGATCCCCAGTGCCGCTGAGTACCCACCGGTGATAAAATGGGCACTAGCTTTCCCCTGGTCTGGTGCTCGGCTTATTCAGGGTGAAATGCTTGGGAAATTTGTCGCTGACCCCACCTCGAGTAGAAGAAAAATACCTCGTACCATGGCGCTCATTGGCCACATATGCCCTTGCGCCATAAACATCCATCACCATCAACACCATGTTGTAAGCCCACTCCTGATGTAAAGCCCTCACCTAGGGCAATCGAGATATCTCAAATGAATAACTTACTAAATGAGCTATTAGGCGGTCCTCGGTGGATCCTTTGAATGCGTTAGCGTTACCTGTTGGGGCTGATTTTGTTGTAGCTCCGCCTTAAGCGTAAACGACTCGATAGCGTTAATGGGTCTATGCCCTTATATGCGGAATTGGTCATTCTCCATTTTACATTCGTAGATGGCTGGCAGTCCTCATACCACTCTTGCCGTATACTGGTGCAACAGCTAAGCAGTGCGCCACAGCCCCGACAGGTGATTGTTTCAAACACAGCTGCTGGTGGGGCTTGTAAAACCCAGGCTGCTCTTCCCGAGCAAGCTCTTGCGTCTAATCATTGATTTAACTGCCTTCAGGTTTGGATCTATGCAGCAGAATCAAAAGAACGGGACGCAGAAAGGAACACACAGAACGATGAGTAAGCTTCTTCCTTTTGACTCTGCTGCATCCAAATCTGAAGTATGCGCCAACTAGCTCAGTTATCCACACATTCGTTTAACTGCCACCTGTCACAGAGGGCAGTTCGCTCACAATCCAGTGGGCAGGTTGCCACCTGCCACTGTTGGTAGGTTGGGATGACGTCACAAGGTTCACATCGCTTCACACACCACGCGTGATGGCGCTCGCCATTGCTTACTGCACAGACCGTGCTAATGCTAACACCTTAATAAACTGCCACAAAGAAAGGAAAACAGAGTAGGACTGCTCATCTCGAATACGACTGATAAATAGAAAGACCTTGTTGTCATCTCCCCTGAATCGAGGTGTAGGCTATAGTGCCGCCTTGAACAGAAATTTAAACTGTCTGTTTTATTTATTTCGTTTCTTCTTTTTTATATCTTTAATTATATTGTGCTTTTTCTATATTTAATCTAGTTGCAGTGCTCCCAGCTAAATAATTGATTTCTAAGAGGGTTTGTGATGTCGCTGATCGCACGGCACGGTGCGAGCATGCTGATAAACTATACAATTTGTTGGTTAATCTGTAAAGCATTTTTTTTCCATATATGTGTACTTGATTCTATCAATCAGTTTGTCATAATATAAAAAGCGTAAAAAGCTTTAGTGTTCATGTTTTGGGCGTTTATGTCTTTTTCTTTGTCTTTTAACAATATATGCTCGCAGTGCCTCTTAATTTTTTTTCTACCTTGTCATTGTTAACCGCGCTCTGTTGTCTTCGTTGTATTTTGCCTTGTAGAAGGGGGCCCGGACTCCTTCAAGTGAATTTTTTTCACTTTTCTGTCCGGGCCTACCTACATCTTCCTGATGTAGATAATGACGAACTTGAACTTGAACGCCTGGACAACTCAACTGCAGGAATGAATACACACAGCGCCACTCTTTCTAGCTTATGATGCGGCTTCTGCTCTCGCACCTCCCCGAAACTCGGTCAGTAAAGTAGTACTGGTGGCAGGCCTCATCCGATCTCTCTGTCAACTAATGCATTCTCATACCTAACCCTGCTGTTCCAGCCTGTGTGCAGTCGGCCCCATCTTCCGGAAAGTGCATGCTGAGTGGCGCGTGGTAGATGGAGGCCCAGCTGTGCCTTCACAGCAGTAATCGGCAAAGGTTGGGGCAGACTAGCAGGCCAAGCAGCTTTAGAAGCAGGTTTCTGCGTTAATTTTTTTTCCCTTCCTGCTACCTGGCACTCATTACGGGCTTCTGTGCTCGGGACGAAGCTTCTGGTATGTTACTTAGCCGGATTAGCGCTCTCTGAATGTCTCCAGACACTTCGTTGAAAGCCAATTCATAGAAGCCGCCTTATCGAATGACAATCACTGAACGCGCTTTCACTGAGCGACGCTTCCTATTTTATTGCTTTCCCTCTTATGGCTAGCTGTCAGGGCTCTCGCATCGAAAACATAGAGCTGCCTTTAGAATCAGAAATGCAGGCGTAGTCGCCATTGGGGGTGCCTATTTTATAGTGCGGTATAATTTTTCCTACTGAGCGAGAACACTTCGTTAGTACGGCTATGAGTGCGTGGTCTGCAAGCCGGAAAGGTACAGGCATGGGATAAATGGTATGTAGATGTTTTTACGCTCGCAAGAAGCACACCGAATTTGTTAAAAAAAGGGCAATAAAACAAGAAGCTGAATAGCGACACATCGCTTATCATACGAAACTTCTCAGCAGTTTAGTTTCAACGATTGTCCTCCTTTGATCTCCACCCCACTTTCCTCATTTATTGCCGTTTGGCACAAAGCTGGTTAATTTTTCTGCACTTTTCTTAAGTAGTAGAAAGGCAAGTTTATTACAGCGATGCTGATAAACTTTCGATTCTTTGCGCCACTTTCCCTGAAAGCGTGCGTAATAGACAGCCGATCGTCAATCGCGAACCACTACTTAAAACGAAAAAGAGGTACCATATATCTTTCTTGCTTTGTTAGAGACAATTAAGGACTTGCCTGGGTCCTGTCCGTATGTGTTGCACATCTCTGTTTTGTGCAGTAACTCGCCAATTATAGAAAAAAAAAACACTACCCAGAAAACAAGCTGTTTCTATATGGCGTTTATTAATTCCGGATCGAGGGATTAAAATGCGGCTTGTGAGCTTGTTTTCATCTTGACAGTGCACGAAGAAGCAGAGGGTAAAAAAAGCAGGGCAGCAACGCACTGTTGAAAACCACGAATTTTTCTGGGATAAATTACCTCACGCTGTTTCCGCACTCTCCTCCTGTGCAAGCCTGCACAACGCCCCCGAATTAACGGACAGCGCTGAGGGAAGTGACGCTGCCGTGGCACACATGCAAATGAGAGAAGGGGCCGCCAGAAGGCAAGGCTCATGCAAACGGGGACTTTAAAGCGCGCGCATACATCGTGGGTGGTGGAAGAGCGTTCGTGGGAAGCCGCACATCTGCGGGGCCCCTTCACTTCAGCGCCATGTTTACAGTTGCCACTGCGGCGAGCGGAGAGAATGCGCGGGAAACGACAGGCGAGCACCGGCGCCTTCGCGTGCGATGAACCCGCCGCGACGGCTTGAACAGTGCGCACCCGCATTCCTCGGTGAGTCGCGTGCGTTAAGGCACGTTAAGTTCCTCCACGTCACGCAGTAATCTATGCAAGGCGCGTAAGTGATGAAACATACTGCTACTTTTGAGCTACGTGGCGTAAAAGTTAGGACTCCTCTTTTGTTTCCTTTTTTTTCTTTTGAAAGAGGTGGAGCGGGAGTGCTTTTGGGGTTTTATTTAAGAACAAGCCGAGGAGTGAACCTTTTTGTGGAAATTTCGACCTTCAGAAGACGAGCGGAAGGGCAGTCGGGAAATGGGCACTTAGAAATTGAATTCGAGTATCGGAAAACCGAATACAGCTATTACCGTTGGCGTGCGGAAGAGATCTTTGCACTCAATAACATTTTCAATCGATGCATAAGCCGTTGGTCTGTCTCCGGCTGCGGCTGTGGCCACCCTTTAGGAAAGTGTCCAAGAAAACGGTGCGTGTGCCCCAGTGGCCGAGAGACGGAATACACAGGTCATACAAAGCTCACATAAAACAGCTGTGCAAAATGCCGCAGCGATAGTGGTTGAATACAGGGGAGGAAGAGAGAGAAAGAAAGAGGAAATGGAGAAAGGTTAACCTGAAGGGTGTTCCGGCCGGTTGGCTATACTTGCACACCGGTGGAAAGGCAATAGGGGATAGAAACGTGAAAGAGATGGGTAGAACTGGTAGCAAGCACATCAGGTATGGACATTCGTGCTACAGAAATGAAAGGATAACTGCACGAGCATTGGTCTGCTGCTGCCACCACCCGTCAGATGTATTTTGCACAAGCAACCATCGTGAAATAAATTTAATCAACAGACACACTTGCGTTACAGTGGCGTTTCTATTTCACATTATTCTCTCTTTGCTCTCGAACAAAAAAAAAACATTACTTCCAGTGATGTAAAATTATCATTTGCTGCATCTGTTTACAAAGAAAAAAAGATACACGAGCGACGCGTCATGCCCTTAGAGGCGGGCTCTCGTTCCTGCCTATTCGCTTATTAGCAGAAAATGCAGAGTAAATTTAAGTGATGTGAAAAATTTTAGCAGAAGGCTATGCCGATGGGTGCCAAAATATGAACTCACTATGAAGTGTGACTTCGACTCTGGATTTCAGTCATAAATTAACAGGTCAGTTATTACATGCTATCATTTTTCTTTCCATAGCTCGCTGCGCTGTCCTTAACTCCAGTTGAACTCTTTTCGCTAGCCTCCACGTTTCTGCCCCATAGGTGAGTACTGTAAATTAGAGCTGTTGTATACTTTTTTCTTGAGGAATATTCGCAAACTGCCAATATCGCCACATTAAGAGATAGGAATTACAATATCGTTACGTTAAGAGACGGGAAATGGGCAGGGTGGGTTAGGAATCAAACACGGGTTAATTACTTTCTAGTGGAAATCAAGAGGAAGAAATGGGCTTGGGCAGGGCGCGTAATGCGAAGGCAAGATAACCGATGGTCCTTAAAGGTAAAAGGCAGGCTTCCAAGCGAAGGGAAGCGTAACAGGAGGCGACAGGGAGTTGGGGTGGGGTGGGGGGGCGGATGAGATTAAGAAGTTTGCGGGGGATAGGGTGGCCGCAGCTGGCACAGGACAGGATTAATTGGAAAGATATGGGAGAGGCCTTTGTCTTGCAATGGACGTTGTCAGGATGATGATGATGATGATGACGATGATGATGATGATGATGATGATGATGATGATGATGATGATGATATTACATGCTGGCGCACGCACGCCCGTATCGCTAGCCATTTTCTTCTGGCGGTCTCAGATTAGAGCGCTGTCCCCGGAAACGCACAAGCGCGCGTGTCACCGACGATGTTAGCTCGCGGAAAACTGCGAGCTACCGATCCAAAGACCTCCTTACACTTCAAGCGCGACTAGGTCACATGCACGGCAAATAGTTATTCGAAAAAACAAAACTGATGTTGCTCCGCGTTGGCACGTGAACAATAGCAGAATGGGCGTCCCCGCCGTGTTCGACAGGTGGGTAGTCTGGATGCCTGTGTATTAAGCCGGAATTCAACTAAGTCACTTTGAGGCGAAGTCCAGAAGAGAGCATGACTATGATATTGAAAGCGGAATTAAGGAGAGATTTTTAGCGTTCACTCTGGCAGCATGGCATGCACGAATAGTTTTGTAATCCATGAATACACGCGCACAATGCTTGCAGAAGATACAGAGGAGAGCCGATATATGCGCTGCAATATATACTCCCACGTAATAAACACAGAATGAATGCGGTGCTGTGCCCGTGAAACCTCCACAGGACGAAGGGTGCATTTTCTTTTCCCGGCCAAACGGAATAACATGATTCGAGGTTAATTTTCAGCTCATGCCGAAGTCCATATGTGCGTCAAATAACAAGCGCAAAATCATGCATGACACTTATTATGTCCTAGGTTTGAAGACAGAGTAATCAATAAGGGGAGCAATCAATAAATGAATGCTCCAACTTTGTTTCCTGTTATACTTCTCACCAGTGTACTTCTTGTCATCGTCAATGCGACTTGTTATCAAGTGTACTTCTAAGCGCGTATGCGGTGTAGTGTCTCTGGACAATTAAGGCAAGAGGCAAAGTGACGTTGCATGCAAACACAAAATGCGAGAGTCCGTAAGTACGGCACACGCAGTTCGTTTAAATACCAAGATACTGTTTACTCTTTACTGTCTTTTCATATCTCTTTCCGGTATTATCCATGTCTTAATTTGCGAAGTTGCTGATTACATTTTCTGCGGCGGCAGTACATCTCGACGCGAAAATGAAATGGTGAAAAGATATTTTCGCTATCGAAATTTTCGGTCTTTTAAAAAAACCACATCTGGTCAAAATTAAAAGTCCAGCTTTCATGTCATTATCTGCAAATTCATTTTTTTAATACTCGGCTCCTTCGCCATTACGGTTGAGTGAATATATTTTCCGGACTCATACGACATCTACGCCTAAGGAAACAGATTTCTACATCCTACAATTACACCACCAATTTAATCTCCAAGAACGATAATTACGGTACACGTTGTGACACAGGCGTTCACACAACCACCCTCTGCTCGCTTGCCACAGAACTGTGACCGAAGAAAAAAGAAAACGACGCCTTCAACGCGCTGCGCTGCACCTCGCGGTCTAGCCGCCTCCCGCTAGCAAGCTTTTCATAATTGCTTCTCAGCGCGCTGTGTCTCCGCTTTACTGTACCGTCTTCTGACATTGCGCCACTGCGAAACAGCCAAACGACCGTCCCTGCATGGTCGGCCTCTCGTGCGTTCCCTTTGGCCATCTTCATGCCTCTGCCTCAGGCACAAAGTGAGCTGGGGCCATGCGCTGATTGCCAAATATCGGCGCCTTAGTGCGGAACGTTCTGGTTAAATGAGAAAATATGCGGCACGGGTCTTCGAAGTTTGACAGTTCGCCCAAAGGCGAAGTGAAAGAGGCGCATTTCGCCCACCCGTCGCCTTCGACGGGGGCCCAATCTATTCGGCCAGTCGGTGCCGTGAAGAGGCACTCCTTCACGGTTAGAGAGCGAGAAAGAAAGAAGAACAAAAACACACAGTTGTGCAGATAGGAAAACCGTGTTCCACCGGCCTTGTGTCTTCGACGTCTCTCTCGTTTACGCTTCATTGGACTACGACAAACAGGAGCGCGGACGGAACAGGAAAAGCCTTGGCGAAGGTGGCCCGCTTTAGGTGACGTTGGATCCATTAAGGTGCACGGTGTGGGAAGTAGACGGAGTAGCAAAGAAAGCAAAGTTTTATTAACGATGTTTTTAACAGAGTCGAAGGGAAAGCCCTACGAAATGAGAGGCTCATCTTCTCAGATGTCAGCTCCAAAGTACCGCTGGTGGAATCGCATCCCAAGCAGCACAGGTCATCGGCCCAATTTTGCAACAGGATGGTCCCATCCTGGTCCTTTGTTGGGCCAGCTTTGCCAATACAGTTCCAATGTTGGGCCAATTACTTGTGCTGCTTGGGATGCCTTGGTGCGTTTTCTGTAAAATAAAATATTTTGTGTCCTTTGCGAAGGCCACTGTTTCGAAAGCTAAGATAACAGCGCAGTTCGAGTGTTTCTATTCTAATATGAAATTTCCGTTCATGCTCAGCAGTTTTACAGCGTCATTTAGTAACACTTGTGACGTAATGATCACTTACTAGGGAATGTATTACAGGCTTCAATTTAAAATGCCTTCATCAGCTTTACTGAATTTTCTTAATCATCTGGCAGAGGCGAAGTGTTGTGAAACTAGTTCTTATGCCTTGATATTATCCTGACCTATAGCGAAGCAGGCTGTTTTAGTGCGCTACCTGGCTCCCTTCATTTTCCATTAACTTTTCCTTTTGCGATAAGTGCGGAAAATATTTCCTTTCGAAGGAGCAAGGAAGTACGCCCGTAGGAAGAGGTGAGGTATGCCTCTCGGCAACCGACAACAGTTCACACTCGAGATCGCAAGAAAATTTTCCCCTTCTCCACCCTGCGACGTCAATCGCCACAGCCGCTCTCTAGGAAAGAGGTGACAAAAAGCCGAAATTAACTACTGCGATTACACACACTGCTCGCATGTCCAAACGCTACCCGTCAGGGATCTTGGAGACTCGTGTTTAGCATCAAAGCCGACATGACTTCGAACATCGTGTTCCACTTGCCTAAAGTTTTTTTCCCTCGCTCTCTTTCTTCGCCGCACACAAAAGCTTGCGTGCTTGATAGGGGTAGAGGAAGGGGCGGGGGGGGGGGTGCTGCTGATGTTTCCATTAGAGGAACATCGCGCTACTCGCGTCAGTTTCTCGCGGAAGTGTTAGAGACACTCTAATATCATCATGCCTTTTAAAGCCTTTTAGAGCCTTTTAAAACTCGCAACACACGTGTACAGGGAGGTTTCCACTTGACACAGAATTGCGCTTCATGCAGATTTTGCAAGAGCTCTAGCATTACTGCCGCGCACTATCTAAACTATGCGATACTGCCGCTCCAGCCATCGTGGACTGGAGCGCGTGCGTGTGCACTCAAATGCACACGCACGCGCAAACAAGCACACTGAAACAATCGCCAGTCATTTATAACACCGCACGTCCTTCTTGAGAGCAAAATTTATTTCTTTTTTTCTTATTTTTCTCTCTTTCTTTAAGGGTGTCTTGCGTTTATCATCGTGCTTCGTGGGTATCGTCGTTCTTAATGCTCCGCTTCTGAAGCGAACGCGGTCTTCTTTGAGTATACCAAAACGGCTCGAAAGGAAATTAGCGACCAAGTGAGCACAACAATGAGGAAAGCGAACACAAAGAGGTCCGTCGTACACTCTCTCCCATGGCGCTCGAGCGCGATTCGACGAGGAAAAGAAAAAAAAAAAGGAGTCACTGTGTACACACAGGAAGAAACAAAAAGGAGAAGGAAAGAGGGAAAGGAACATCGGACAAGGAGTTGTCAGCGCGACAGCGACAAATTGTCGCCGGGAGTTCAAGACAAGTGTCGTCTCGCGTAAGCAGCATACATTGGGGTCCCTAACGAGCGGCACTGAAGGGGAGGAACGACAGCAGCATGTCGCTATCAGCAGACGCCATTTATTTGACACGAGGAGCATCTGCCTCCAACACGCTGGGAAGGAAAACAAACAAACAAACTGGGCTCGCGCAGCAAAAGCCATGTGCCTTCTCGAAAGAAACGCCTGAAACCCCTTCCTCCTCGCCCCAACTTCCAACGAATTCGCCTTTTCTTGTTATCTCTTGTTTTTTTAGCTCGTCTGATAAACGACGGCCCAATAAAGCCCGCTTCGTCAATCTTGCTCCTTTTCTCCTATCTGTGCTTTTTTTAAATCTTGCCTTTCGTTTTATTAAATAAAAAGCAAAATGCAGCGAGAGTCATGCGCGTTCCCAGCGCGTGATATATATATATATATATATATATATATCCTTGGTAGTAGGGGGTTTAAACAAGTCGTAAAATTACCCCGCCCTGACGTCTGAACTCTCTTCGCGTTCTCCCAAGCGGCTACTCTTCTTCTTTGAACTTCATACTGTGGAGGGCCTTTATCGCTTAATTTGCACACCGTGTCCTGATCGATCTTTGTCGCTTCTTGCTCGCTGTAGCGCCAGCCGTCCCGAGCCCTGCCATAAGCTGGCACTGGTCACGTTATGCTCGAAATATAGGAGAAATCAATTAGCTCGAAAGGCGCCCTACGAAGCGATCATCGTTACCAAATCGCAGAAAAGTGTTCTGTTGAAGAGACCGGTTACTAATAACGTTGCTGCTGCAAGAAAAAAAGAAGCACGTTTCATTCGGCTAAGTAAGCCCAAATGAACCAAAAGCACATTTATTAGGAGAATGTAAAAATACAAGAACTTGCCAGCATTTACCCCAACCCAATGCCTTTATTTCTATTTTTTCATTAATCGAGCAGGTTTAGAGGATAAGACCAGTCTTTGCCGGCTTGGTCTGTACACTACTGCATAGCCTAGTATAAATATTAATGCATGCAAACGCAACACATTGTGGGAAAAATAAATATATAACCTCCTTGTCATGCCCTGCAAACGAGACCGACAACGAAATTGATCACAAGTGTCGTTCCTTGGAAGACGCCAAGCAATGTAAGAAGTCTACTCATTCTGTTGGAGACCTCCTGTTTCCAGCGGTTCCAACATATCTCAGCCAGCTTGAGTGATCCGTTGCTCAATACTGTGGATTTTCAGCACTTAATGTATCCATGGAATGTCCAAACAAAAAAACACGTGACGAATTGCTTGTACAGAAATTACAGCTGCGCGACAATAGCAGCCTGAAACTAGCTGGGCCGTACGTCGCAACAGACCGCTGATTGGTTGGTGCTTACGTCAGCAGGTCCGCAGGTATTATGAACAAAAAGCAGGGCCGCGCCTGACAAGCAATGAACTGACTAGGACGGTTTTGACTGACTGTTATTCGCGCAGTTATGAAACTAACTGAAAAAGAGGCGTCGTGAAGAGACCATCACGATTATCGTCTTCGACGCAAGCACGCCTTTTCTTTCTCCTGTCTTAACCAAACGCTTGCTCGAGCAACGCCTCCTGTATTATCAGTTCCTCTCATATCAGCCTAAAATAGCGAATCAAGCCCTTTTCTGCCCCTCTCTCCTGTTCTTTTTGCCTTTACGAGCTCCGGTTAGGGTCGCGTCGCACAGCGCCGCATCGCGGAGGCTATGGGAAGCGCCGCGCTGAGCCACAGCCCGGATGACGTAACGCAGGCTCTCGCCGGAGCGCGCCACATCGCGGATGACCGGTGAACGAGGCATCCGCGCTGCTTCCTTTGGAATAAGGATGACCTGACGGGCATTAATAATACAAGGGCGTTGGTTCGAGACACGTTGAAGACAAGTGAAACGTGCCTTCTCTGAGTTTTTGAACTAGGCTGTTTCCTCCTGCAGGGCTTTGTTAATTACTTCTGGTAGTCAAGTGCGTGAAATGCGTTTTTAAGTGAAGAAAAAGTGGATGTGGCACTTGCGCTGGCAGAAGCTGCTGATGGCCGGGGACCAGAAGCAAGGATATTCCGCACTAACCTCCAGAAACAATATATACGGTGCTAGTTAAGTCGTCGAGCTGTTGCTCAGGGACCGATCGCACGCACACCCTGAAGCTGGTGGCTTGGCCCCCTTGGTTTTGTGTGTGTTGGCTGTTTTTCAGAAGTCCTCGAGAAGCCGCCATCCAGGCGCCGCCGAAATGGGTTTGTTTTGAGACAAACGCCGCAGATGGCGGCAACGACGGTTAACCGACAGTGAGGAGGCCCGACCTTGTAAAGTCGCACTCGGGGCGCAAGACGCGGTAGACGCGCGGACCTCTGGGGTTTCGAGAGGGGGTCGCGTGTGAATTTATGGCTTTTAGCGGCGGACCGCAGGACCGGGGGCCTCGGAGCAGGCAGCAGAAATGGAGGAGCCCGACCAGGGCAGTGTGCGCGGTTCGGACTGGGTGTTCGGTTTCCCTGAGCTTCCGCTGGCGGTTTTAGTGATTTTATGTCTCTGTGTTGTAACCAGGCGGAAATGCGCAACGTCTTCGTAGAATTCGCGCGGTGCCCGCGCGACAACAACAACGTGAGCACCGGTGTGCTATTGGCTCCTTCAGTTTGAACGAAATTTTCCCGATTGGCTCTGAGAAGCACATTTCCTATTGGTTACAAAAAGAGTCCCCAAAATGCTGGACGAAAGGATTTAAGGGCGAGTTTTTGGCGCGAACGGGAGTGATTGGAGGAGATTGGAGGGCAGGTCGCCTGTGAGCGCCCGCGCAATAAAGACATAGTGTCCCAAATAAGTTGTCCAGTCTGTTCCGCAACGTGTCGCCGGATCACCGAACCATCAGAAGACTTCAAGATCAACACCATTGATCTGTCGATCACCAACATCGATCGATCATCCATCCCTATCATTACCAAAATTAACTGTGCTCGTCGGAAATATCGAAACAGCAGGAGCCACTGAAACAAATCGTGCGCTTAATTAAAAAAAGTGGCGAGGTAGCCGTGCGCGCATGCCGTCACATATAACGGATAACCTGCACGCCAGTGCGCAGGACGCGCGAGAGTAGGTCGACACGTTAATGACGTGGAGAAACTGCAGAAATGCTGCCTTCACCCTTATCATATCCAGCTGCACTAATATGGACAGGCAAGCGACGCGCAGGACTGAGTTGACTGAGTAAGCTAGCTTCTCATGAAGCTAGAAGAAGAGCCAAATTCTCTGAGGACTATAGTTTTACCAAAAAAAATTTCGCATATTTACCTCCGGGATGAAGATTAACCTTCCAGAGCCTGGAAATAAATCCGCGCAGGAGCTGAAGCAAGTTTTAATTCCTGCCGGGTTCTTGTTGCTTGAAACACCCTGTATAAGTGCACACCAGGAAATGAACTCAACGTGCGCTGCATTGAAAGAATGAGGCTCATAACGCGAAGGTCACATCTGAAAGCAGAAACATGTCGCATGAATGATATAGTGATTTAGCCTACTTTGTGCGCAGGCCCTCTCAAGTGCGTCGCCTCTGTACACAACATGCCATTAGCTAGAGGATGCGCACGCAACCACCTGGCCGCTCTCTAAATGGTTTGTGTACATAGATACTCTTATTTCTATTGATATACCTATCACGCTGAAAGAACTTACATATATGAAAAAAAGGCCTCGTGGCGTAGTGTTTAGCGCGTCCGGACCTCTACCGAGCTGTTGCAAGTTTTATATCTGGCTTGCATGCCGTTTTTTTCTTCTCAGCGTCATGGCTCTCTGTGCCGCTTTCGACAAACTGCAAACACCGAGCGCAATAGATATTATCAGAATACGCCAATTTCAGCGACGATGTGGAAAAACAATATGGGAATGCAATTTGTTCGCGGTGTAAAATCCCCGAACATATGTGACTAAGACCCTCGAGCGCTCGATGTCAGTTTAAAAAAACAAGTACGGTGGCGTAAGAACCAGACAACGTTGTTTGAGACCTCTGCAATGGTAAATATCAACGCATAGGAGCTTATACTCAGATTGTCTGAGAGGCCTCTGTAAGAAGTCATCAAGGGCGTAGGTACAGCTAATTAACATTAAACATTGATATAACAACGTTCAAAGGGTACTGATATTTCTTAGTTATAACAACTTATTTGTGACCATAAGTGACCTCGACCGCGAGTATCGCAAGCCAAAAGTGCTGCTCTTGCAAAACTAACCAGACAGAGCACGCCGTCAAGCGATTGAATAACGCCGTATGGAGTTCAATTTAGAGTTCAGGCCAGAGCGTGCAGCTCGTGAGATCCCTTTAACAACGTCGCTTTATACTGCCAAGGTTCGATACTTGAGAATTGACGTTCATGTTAAAATTTCGTTTAATAAATTTCTTTCAACTAAAACAATACTGTACCTTGCTTATGTTTCATGCGGCGCGAGAAAATGACGGTACTAATTTTCGCTGACAGCAACATTTCTATCGCTGTAAATTAAAAAAGCTATAGAAATGTTGCTATCGTTATCACTCCGTCGCTCTGGAGAAGGTCGAAAAACTTACACGTATTTGCATGCGCTGGCCTAAATCTGTTAAAACGAAATCCGGTGTACACGGCTTCCTACTGGGGCTTTCGACACGAATTACGTCTACTTCGCTACAAAACTCATTTTGCGAAACCCTCTCCTGTTGCACCAAGCTTTCTCAGTAGTTTTCCGCTGTCTCGCAATCGCATAACAAAATAAACAAATTTACGATTATATCAATAGGCTGCTCTTGTGTCGAAAAATAAAAAAAGAAAAGTGCACCATCCGTTTCGCCTCAGCATGAACCAAAGCACTAGCAATCAAAGCTTGGTTTGCCCCCTCCAGCGTTCGGAAACCAGCAAGGTAACAAAACTGAAAGCTGTTACCAGCTGTGCTCAACTTTATTTGGAGAGTGGCTTGTTTGTTACCAAGATATCGGATGCGTGTGTGGTTAGCTTCTCAAAATTTTCGTCCTCGGTCAGATCAGCCGTTTGTGCGTTCATCTCACTTGCGTCCGGAAAAACGGGACAGGCCACTATTTTTCTACGCACAGTCCAAAGCCCACTGATAAGGAATAAAACTGTGCCCAAGAGCAGCCGTAAGCTGCTAGGTGCGGTAATACACACAGATGTTATTTGAATTTTAAAGAACCCCTTAACGAAACACAGAAGAAAAATGAAATGAAAATAGTTTTTATTCGTTCAAAAGATGAACTTTTACACACCGTAGAAGGCGCTCAATATACCCCAGTTTCCTAAGAGTATAGGTTGCGCAAAGATTTGTGCGAGGAGACTGTGCTGCGGGGGAACCTACAAACCGCAGCGGCGGCCAAGTGTTGAGCACTCAGCACTGATCTTTCCACTGTCTTTGACGAGGCAAATGATTGTAAAAAGGGCATTGAGCAGGTCTGCTATAGTACAATTCAGAGAGAAAGCTCTCCGCGCTGAGGCGACGTAGTCGCCACGCCTGCGTTCCATTGCTCGCCCTCAAGTCCACTTCTTGCTGAATTTCCACGGCTTCAGCGCGGTTTATATTCTTTATGCTTGGCGGAAATCGTCCTCGGAAGAATCATGAATTGCAAAAACCAAAAAAGCTTTCTTGAAGCGGCACACTTCGCCTGTGCAGCAAAACTGCTGTTAAGAAAAAAAAAAGCGGCATGTAGGAAAGGGGGTTCAGCGAGGAAGTTCAGAATGAAACATGGGTATTAGGGAAAGACGTGACATATATCCTGGATCGCCTAGAGCAGCCCGCTTCGAGGATGAAATGTGCCCCGTCCCCCAAGAAAGAGTAGCACTTTGATTCCAATGTTGAAACAAGATCGTGACGCGTTTTGATGCCACTTTCCCAGCGTTCCTTTTCCTCTTCTTTTTATTCTTTCGGCCGTGTTTTTTTTTGGAGGCTAACTTTTGCGCTTTGCAGAATCACGCAAAGAATACGAAACGACTTGGCCCGACGAAATGTAGAGCGTAGCATCAGTCGACACGAAAATGGAGCGCTACGAGACGCTACGAGACGCTACGAGACGCTCCGCAAGCGCGCGCGCGCACACACACCCTGCAATCTTCCCTGCGGAACGCTGCGAGCGCATTTCGAAATGCCGCGATTCATGGTGGGTAATTCTGAACCTGAATTATTAAAAAAAGAGAAGAAAACCGCGTAGAACGAAACGAGTTAGGGATATTCAAGAGATCAAAGGATGAGGCGAGAAGCTTTTCTATTTCCTTACATGTTAACAAGCGGTGCGTTCCGCTTCCCCCTTTTTTGTTCGCGTGTGTGTATGCATGTGTGTGCGTGAAAGGAGCCCACGACGTTGGGTATGCAAGACCGCGTCGTTATTGGCGCGTCATCTACATTCGTCGCGAGATGCCGCAAGTGCGCGTACCGTGATATAACGGGCCTGCAGAGGCGTGCGCGACTGAGGCCAATTCCACCGTCACACGCAGACCGCTGCCACTGTTACGCGTCGTTACGCGCATACACAGGAGGGGTCACTGATCTGACCTTCATTTGCATTGCAGGTATTTTCCGTGAAAGGCTGAATGTGAATTTTACCTCGCATTGTTTTTTTAGCGATCAAACTAAAAAATGTGCTCACTGAGCGCGCGAATATTGTACTGAGAGCACTAAGTGCGTGTATGAAATATGGCTACTGCACCCGTAGGGCCGGAATAGCGATGCAGCTGCGCAAAGAACGCCGGCTCGACTCAAGACACTGGACGGATGATCATGACGCGCCTTACCCGTAAAAACATCGGCGCATCAACACACGACACACTTAAGCACGGATAGCTTGAGGTTGTGCAAATTAACCCACAGTGCACCAAAGTGCAAAGCCCCACAGTATGCAGTCTGCTTACTCTTAACATCTCCACTGCATACAAAATTCTAAGTGCGCCTTCATTTCCGTGTCGTTTCCTACGAAGATATGTGGCCCTGCCAAGTCAGTAACTACCCATGCGTAAACAGCATGCGATCATATAACCAAACGAAGATCAAGAGTATTCACGTGACGTCACGGGCCCCATTTTGTTGTCCACAGCGTAGCTTCAGCGGTGTAAGCCAAACTAGGTACGCGGAGGCCTTCCGCAGTGCTCCATGAACAACATAATGGCGACCGCTGTGAGGTCGACGAACACTGCTTATGCGTCAGCACATCCAAGCACTGACCCGCCGATTTACAATGAAAACAGCGTCGTTCATGACTTTAAAATTTCAAACGGAATATAACATTCCTCTTTATGAGTTCCCAGGTACGTCTGCCATTTACGCCTCCTTTGTTGCAGTACTAAGACACCTGCCCTCTTCTCAGCTCGAACGGTGCAAGCTGCTAGCTGAAGGGACGCGCCAATAAAATGTCACGAACGAGGCAGGTCGAAATGAGTGCTCTGTTTTGCGCAACCAAAACTTCATCTTACGGGAAGTTTGCAACTACGTAAATGATAAGAAAAATAAAGAAACTCCGGCTCTTTACACGAGTACAGGCGTTTCGTGGCACGTCCTGGCAAATCTGGTAAGCACAACGACGTTGGGAACAGCGACTTCGTCTTTTCAAAGAGGCAGCAGTCCCTAGTGGCAGCCCATTGATATTCATGAGCGGCAACACTATATCTTCAATTAAGTTGTAATCTGCGACAGCTGGCTTTGACGCAGGTTTGCAGGCTATTTATATACTTTACGCCGCCATGCACGGTCTCAGCGATTTAAATTCCACCCGGCAGCCAACGCGTCCCAATTGGGAGGAGTCGAAATGACCAACCGTACCGAGCACTCGCAATGAACGTCACACGCAAGGCAGGCGCAATGCGATCGAACGGCCCTGAAAAAAAAACCCCCAAAACTTTGTTCCAAATTAATCCAGCGTTCCTTCACACCGCAGCGTCTCTCGAGGCCTGCGCAGTGTCTCCGGGGCATGAAACGCGGCGCTTGAATTAGTGAGCTGGTGCTGCACAGCTGAGAAGTGGCCGCAGTTCGTCTCTCGGCGATGGACGCGTGCGCAGGGAGCGCGCCTCCGCTGTTCCATCCGTGCAGCCGGACGCGTCTAGCCGCCCACCCCCCTCCTGCCTACCCCTGGCCCTCTGCGCTCACTGAGGCGAGCCCGAACTCCATCGGAGCGTCGCTCGCGGCCGTCAAAGCACGAGCGTCGTGCCGAATCACACGGTGAGCGAAGGTGCGCCCGCTCCGCCCGAGCGCCGATCCAATTAAAGAGCCCCCCACAGAGTCCCCATTGAGGACCAACGAGTTGCTCTCAGCGACGCGCGACTATGCTGCAATTCTAAACGAGTAGCGACTGCACTCGGAACGTTGCGCGCGCTATATCCGTAGTTCTAACCTGCGCTCCGTTAGGAGCGAGCTGGGCGGACCGCCCCCCTTCTCGTTCAGGTCTTCTTTCCTTTTTTTCCCTTTCTCTCTGCAATTCCGAGAGAGAGATATAAGTTCCAGCGCGAAGAGGCTTCGCTGAACGAGGATTTTCCGAGCATCTACGGCGGTGGCCAGTGTAGGAAATTATTTCAGCAGTTCTGATTCTCCCTATCCGAAACAATTATTACCCGCGAATAAATAGCGTGAAATTTAGGCACTGTGCCGGACTGTCCACTCATTCCTGAGCGCCGGTTATTAATGAGGGCTAGAATATCAACGCAGCCGTCGTCTTTGTCTTGGTTCTTTCATTTTTTCAGCGAGCTTTTATTGTATCCCCTTTTATTCGCTGGTGAACGCCAGCGAGACGTGCAGTCTGGGCTGTTCTGTGCGATGCTAGTATTTTTTTCTCCAAAAGTTTCGTGCTTTCTCTGCCAAACTTCGAACAAAAGGTCAGTGCAGCTCTCTTAGGTTTCAGGCTTGAAACTCCGACCTCGCGTCGTTATTCTCAGAGGCCCCAAAATAAGTTTGCTCAGCGGTGTTTCGCTGCTTGTGAAGCAAATATAGTGCCACTGCTCTTCTGCTAGACGAATGAGGTTTGGCAAGCAGATTGCGCTCCACAGAATACATTCATTAGCGTAGCCGCGGTGAGTTTGAAAAAAAAAATATGAAGCCACAAAAGTGTAAAAGTATGTCGCCTTTTAAATAAAGGCCTGCGAGAGCTGTGTATGGCACGGCAGACAATGCCTCGCATTTATCAATGCAAGTTGGTCATCGTTAGCGTGCAAAATAATGGCTGTGTGTGGCTGCAACCGCGGGTCTCGCCAGAGGTCTTCTTATATAGATGATGAGCAAATGTTGCTTTGTATTATGTTAATTGGGTGCATTACAATGCCTCGCTATGAAGCGCATGTCTTAGTGTTCTTTACAAATCCTTTACGTTAGTGTTATTCTTGAGCATCAGCAATAAAGGTAAAAAAGCAGAGTTCACACTGGAGTCACTCCATTTTTTAGAGCGCGTTTTAAGCTGTGAGGCAGATGTGTGCGGCATCCCTGGCATTTTCGAATGTCATTTTATGGTAAATCCGGAGGCTGCGTTGTGAAATATTTTCTACTGACATCACATCGTGCCTCACCATATATCGTAAGACGAATGGTGAGGCAAAGCGCACTCTTTACATAATCCTAATCTCGGTTCCACAGAGACTTGATCGCTCCGCACATTTTGTCTGTAACAGCGGTCGTTTACAGGTGGACCAGCATGTTTTATTTGGAGCAGGAAGTTTTGCAGCTTCCTTTCGCCTCATTAAGGGGAAAGCGTTGGTTTTACGCGGAACAGTCGTTCTTTGTAGTTCCACGTAGCGCCGGTTATGTGGAAACCAATTACAGTCAGTTCTTTTGAAGCTTTAGAGATGAAACTTCGTCCCTCACTGCTCGTGGGAGGGAAAAAAAGACGAGATGCAGCGAGAGAAGTCCTTTTTTTTTTTTCGGCGGCTATTACGTGACATCTGGGAACTACTGATTTCAAGCTCCGTTAAATTTCCAATGTTTAGTGAGTAGGACCAGCGCAGGAAGGTGCGCTTGCGCAGCGGTGTTTCTCCCATGGACGCAAGAATATATACTCTGTGTAAGTGAGTAAACGACATTTTTGGCCTGTCGAGCTTGATGTTGCTGAAAAGGGACAGCTATTCTCGATGAAACTGTGCTCCGTGCGTACAACTACGAGGACGTTGCATATTCCTGCGCCTAACCGAACACCAGTGCAAACTATGCAGAAACGAGTGCATTACTGACTTCCAAGAAGTGACGCTAATGTGGTTTCCTGTAGTCTTTCTTATTCTGCGACGACCAGTGCTGCGTTTTCTTAGCGTGCGATGAACTATGCGTAGAGCGCCTGCTGTGTTTTTCCTTGACAATAGATGCTTTCGTTCGGTCTATAGACCTTTAGTCTTAGTAAGGCCCTTTCCAATGAACGCTCCCTGGGCGGCGCCATATTGCTGGTTGGACTGTTGTGTGCATACGGCTCAAGCACGATGGAAGCGGGAAAGCCAGGTCTTCCCATCTATTCGAAAGAGTCGAAAGAGCAGGTGTTCTGACATCTGTGTGCTCCGGACGGAAAGGTCTATAGACCGTTTACAGAGAGCAGTTCGCCTAGTCGACACTGGCGGCGCCACCGCCGTCGCGACATCAGTGGCCTTCTGGATAGCAGGCGACTGCAGGTGGTGCCTACGGGCTGCTGACTTCGCTGCTGTATCCGCTATGCTCTGCGGCCAAAATGTGGAAAAGCAGAGGCAAAACGTGTTCCGTGTTCGATTGTAAGAACTGCGACGCAGATTTGAAGGTTTGGAATGTATCTGTTTGCGAAACGCACGGGCCTCAACTTCACGAAGATTGTCCGTGCACTAGGCCTTTTGCAATGCATAGATTTCCGCAAGGAGAGAAGAACAAGTTGGTACGACAGCACTGGATTGCGAATCTACAGAGGAAAGACTTCAACCCCGGCTCATCGGCTAGGGTGAGTACACATGATAAAAGTGAAAACACCGGTTGCTCGGGTTGTTTGCTGACGGTATACCTGTAACGCCGGCAGTCACCTGCGCGCTCGAGCCGCTGTTCAAATGAATTTCTGTGCATGGTCTGACGGGAGGTTTTGGTTTGCCAGTATCGTTTCAGTCACCTTGCATTCAGTGTTCATCTGAGAGTAGGGTAGTACGGCTCAGAGCCTGCTGTTTTAATTGTAAAAATGATCTAACCTAGGACCGAGCTAAACGGGCTGATGTATGTACATGATGTACGTACATACATGTCCGCGTTTAGTCGGTGCCTTTCGAGTCGACTGTGCATTCGCGCTTGAAGCGTAGATCATTTTGCATTGTAAGTACCTTATCTCTACCATCTCGTTTCGAAATACTTACGCGAACGTGCGGTGCTGGCTGCATTTCATTTTCGCCACAACGGGGAGGTACTACGTACGTGTGTTTGCGCACGTGAGATAGGCGATTTCATAATACGGCCAGAAGCTTTCCAGGCATTGTGCTGGACTTTTTTTCGTTTATGAATATTGGCATCGCACATCCGAGGAAATAATGAAAACTAATTATTTGTGCCTGATCGGCCGCGTCAGTCATGCTGCGACCCGCCGCATATGTTTACGATGGTTGAACGGCTGGTATTAGCTCCTGATGTTCGACTTTGCAAAACCAAAATAAAAGGACTGCTTATTAAATGTCTCCAGAGTTCCAACCTTTTTTGATCTAACATGACTGGCGCAGAAGCATGCAGTGAGGAATATTGTCACTTGTGCTGATAGTTTTACGTCGCATTTTACTAGCGGCTGCCAGTTTTGGCTTACTGTCCACGCTGGAAACTTCGCTTATCGTACGCAAGGCCACCGCAGTAGATCGCGCGATGCCATGCAGCAGCTGTAGGTTAAACGCAAAAGAGCTTTTCTCAAGTGCTAACTTGTTTGCAAACGAGTGCACGTTGAATCTCGCGCTCCTTGCGGCAGGCTACAAAAAGCATAAATTCGGAAACCCTTTCCGCAAGCGAGTAAAAGTTCGATTTCATGCAAAGTCGAACATCAGGAGCTAATACCAGCCGTTCAGCCATCGTAAACATATGCGGCGGGTCGCAGCATGACTGACGCGGCCGATCAGACACAAATAATTAGTTTTCATTATTTGTCAGCAACTGGTACGCAGGTGTTGGGGATTTTTTGCAGAATGAGGCCGTTACGAGCCAGCTGCACAAAAAGTACAACTTTGCGCAACTAACTTGTGCTGCAATCAAATCTGGGAAGTTCTCGCTTTAAACTCACGCACGAAAACAGTCATAAGCACACCAGGACAGAAATCCAAGCAGTGTTTTTGGCTTTAGAAAAGCGGGAAAAGACAGACAGCGAGCATACCATCGTCACCAAGCAAAGCGATGTGACGTGAAGGCTCACACAAAAACAAGAGCAAAGAGTCCTAAAATACAAAAAAAAACAGCGCACTTACACGGCCGCTGAAGCTTCGGCCAAAGCTTGGTGTCATCCACCCATCCTGCATCCATTTTGCGAGCAAAAATAAGTACTATCGCAGTAAAACGCGCTTGCAGATGAGGCTTCCGCACAGGCAGGCAGCGGAGTCAGAAGGCCAGCAATGGAAGAGTGGTCACGTGACCAAATATGGCGGCGCCCATGCTTCCGCGCTGTAAAGCGTCTATACGTTCTGTGCCGTGCGCGGTACGCTTTCGTTAAGGATATCTCGTACCGTCTTTGCCAAAAGTAATCAGGCAGCATGGTTTGCTTCTCAGTCGTATGATAGAACACTTATGCCACTCCACAAGCTCAAAATCTCTGAAAGGCAAACAGAACCCTTGTCTTGACCTTTCAAGACCTTTTGGTCTTTAGGGGTGCCGTGAGGGCTCCACTGTATGAGTGAAAAGCAAATCATGTTGTTGTTTGTTCCTTTATGATAACGTCTCAGGCTGCTCTTCACTTAGTAAATAACTACCTGGGGTTAATTCTTCTGTTTTGCAGCTGCTCGTTACTTGCATTGTTACTTCACCAAAAAAAAAAGGAAACACTGTCCTTCTCTTGCTATTAACGCGCCTTGACACCGAGGTGCGATTTTATAGGGTTCCCGAGTTCTGTTAATCAGTTTTCTAGAGTCGGTCAAGTTTCACAACACAGCGAAATGATTAAAACTGTCTGGACAGACGGCCTTCTCATACAAGAGACGTGCTCCTAGCCCGAAAATCTTCTTTGAAGGCAAGCTTCGACAAACAGGCTACGCTTTATTATATTACAAAGCACACAAATGATCCAAGAGCGCCGCTTTCTGCATTACCCGATGACTATGACCAGACGACAAAAACAAAAAAAAAATTGACAGAGGCTCAGATGGCCTGAGGCGATGAATTGCATAAGTAGAATGCGCTATTAGGATGATGCTGTAGCGCTCTCTCTTGGGTGGCGCCGGGAACCCGGATAACGCGCGCCACCCGGAGAAGAAAATAAAGACGGCACCTGGCCGTGGCTCGTGCAGCCACGGCTCGCAGTTCTGTTCTGATGTCGGTTCGCAGCAGTGGCCTTGATCCTTCGCTCCTGAGGCATTAAGCCTACAACTGGTGACTTAGGACAAGCAATGGCCGATCCCGCAGCATTCACGGAACAGGACTCACGTCCGCAGGGCGTCTCGTCACTGCAGGTTCGCCTCCCACCTTTCTGGCCCCAGAACCCGCAAGTTTGGTTCCACCAGATCGAGGCGCAATTTTGCCTTTCCAGCATCAGCTCGGAGACGACGCGCTACTACCATGTCGCCTCTAGTCTTCCTCCTGGCGTTGCCGGTGAGCTCTCCGACGTTCTCTCCGCCCCCATGGGTGCTACACCATATCAGCACCTAAAAACCAAGGTGCTGGAGAGATTTATGTGGTCGGAACGCACCAGCCTCCAGCAGCTCTTTACCGAGGAAGACCTTGGCGACCGGCGCCCTTCCCAGCTTCTGCGCCGGATGCGACAGCTTCTCGGGGAGCGCGATAACCCCAACCACTCGGCGTTGCTTCGAGAGCTTTTCCTCCAACGCCTTTTCCAGCCCATCCGCCTCGTCCTTGCGGCGGCCGGTGACGTCACCCTCGACCGCCTGGTTGAGCTCGCCGATAACGTTCATGAGGCGGCCTTCCCGTCCGTCACTGCTGTATTGCCGCCTACAGGCCCGGCGATTTTGCGCCTTGAGGCACGTCTCGATGAGCTTGCCGCCTCAATCGCCGCACTCCGCAGCCCACCCCTTGAGACCCGGCCTCCTCTTCTCGATCATCGCGCCCTTTCGCGCCCACGTCAAGCTCGGAGTCCCCGCCCTCCGTCTCTCTGCTGGTACCACCGGCGTGGCCGGGGCAACGCCCGCCGGGATCACTAACGGCGGCGTGTGGTCCCGCCCATCGTCCGAGCCGCCTGTTTATGGTAACTGCCATGTTCTCCGGTACCCGGTTCTCTACAGACACGGGCGCGGAAATCAGCGTGGTTCCACCGACTAAGGCTGATCGTTCCAAGTCATCAGGGCAGTCGCTCCGTGCTGCCAACGCCTCGTCAATCGCCACGTATGGACTACGATCTCTCACCCTCGACTTTGGGCTTCGTCGCACTTTTCGATGGGTCTTCGTCATCGCAGACGTGGTTCACCCGATCATCGGCTCAGACTTCACTCCTCTCATACTCCGACTTGGACATCAGCGTGCGGCATCGTCGCTTTACCGACGGTCTGACTCATCTCTCCATCTCGGGAGTCTTGTCCGACCTTGCTCCCATGGGCATCCGCACGCTGATACCTTCGTCTAGGTTTGAAAAAGTGTTGGCGGATTTCCCGGAGCTCACCAAGCCATGCAACTTCACTCAGGCGCCTAAACATTCGGTTACACACCACGTAGTCACCTGGGGTCCACCCGCAGCTGCTCGACCGCGCGGCTTGTTTGGAGACCATCTACCTATCGCCAAACGTGAGTTCGACTACATGCTGCACCTCGGCATTATCCGCCCGTCGTCCAGCGCGTGGGCGTCTCCGCTGCATCTAGTGCCCAAGCGTGTTCCCGGTGACGGTTCCCTGTGGCGACTATCGGGCGTTGAATGCCAAGTCTGTCCACGACAGCTATCCGCTACCCCACATCCAGGACTTTACGTGGCGCCTCACCGGCTGCACCATTTTTAGCAAAGTTGGCCTGGTTAAGGCGTATCATCAAATTCCCATCGAACCCGCCGACATACCTAAGACCGCCATCTCGACGCCCTTTGGTTTGTTTGAGTACGTGCGGATGCCTTTTGGACTACGCAATTCGGCCCAAACCGTCCAGCGGTTCATGGCTGAGGTCACGCGGGGCCTACCGACTGTATTCGCGTACCTTGATGATGTCCTCATCGCGAGCCATACGCCTGATATAATGGCCAACACCTACGTGCTTTGTTCAAGTGTCTACAGCAGTACGGCCTGGTTGTGAAAGCCTCTAAGTGCGTCTTTGGAGCTCTGGAGCTCGAGTTTTTGGGTCATCACATATCCTCAGAGGGTATCCGCCCTCTCGCGTCCCACGTCCAGACCATCGAGAATTATCCCCAGCCTACAACACTGCACCACTTACGACAATTCCTGGGGCTGGTGAATTTTTCCAGGCGCTTTATCCCTCACTGTTCAGATCTGCTTCGCCCGCTCACCGACCTCCTCCGGTCAACCGCTGGCCCGTCCTCCGCCATTTCTTGGTCATCAGAAGCCCAGGCCGCCTTTACTGCCGCAAAGCAAGCAGTCGCAAACGCCGTGCTTCTTGTCCATCCGCGCAGCAATTCCCCTACGAGATTGGTGGTGGATGCCTCCAGAGTGGCCGTCGGAGCCGCCTTAAAGCTGTACATTACCTCCGAGTGGAGACCATTGTCTTTTTACTCTCGGAAGCTGCTTCCTGCTGAGACCCGCTACAGCGCCTTCGGCCGAGAGCTCCTGGCTATCTTCTCCGCGATACAGCACTTTCGGCATTTTGTAGAAGGATGCCAGTTTCACGTGCTGACCGATCATAAACCACTGGCATATGTGTTCCGCACCAACTAATCGAAGTAAGTGTCACGCGAACTCCGTCAGCTCGCTTATATCTCGGAGTTTACTGCCGACATCTGCCATGTGAAAGGTGCCGCCAACACCGCCGCTGATGCCCTCTCTCGTATAGCCGCGATAGCCACTCCATCTCCCACCGTCGACTGGGCCGCATTCTATTCTGCCCAGCAGAATGACCATGAGCTCGCCGCTTTTCGAGAGAACCCTAGTTCTCTCCTACTACGGCTTATGCCCAATCCCTGCTCGCGCGAGCCCTTGTGGTGCGATGTGTCAACGGACCTTCCCCGCCCTTTTGTTCTGGCTTCACTACGTCGCACCATCTTCCAATCTCTACATGGCATAAACCACCCAGGCATTCGGGCTACTCAGCGCCTTCTCACCCAGCGCTATGTTTGGCCCGGCATCAAGGCTGATGTGCGCGCTTGGACACGCCTGTGTCTGCCCTGCCAGACGACCAAGGTCGGTCGTCACACCAAGACTCCTTCCCAAGCCTGCCTACCACCTGGCCGTCGTTTCGACCATGTACATCTCGACATCGTGAGCCCGCTACCCGTGTCTCGAGGCTACCTTTATATCCTGACTATGGTCGACCGCTTCACTCGCTGGCCGGAGGAAGTCCCCATTCCTGACATCACCGCAAAGACTGTTTCCCGCGCCTTCATTTCTGCGTGGGTATCTAGATTTGGTTGTCCTGGCACCGTGACAACCAACCGTGGACGCCAGTTTGAGCCCTCCCTGTTTGCTTCCCTTAACCATATTCTCGGCGCCAGGCATTGCCGTACCACTGCATATCACCCGTGTGCCAGCGGCATGGTAAAACGCTTTCACCGCCAATCGAAGGCCGCCCAAGCTGCCCGCCTCAATTGTGCCACCTGGGTCGACTCCTTGCCTCTTGTGCTCTTTGGTCTCAGGGCCGTCATCCGGGAAGACTTACAATGCTCAGCTGCAGAGCTGGTGTGTGGTAGTGGTCTGCGTCTTCCAGGATTCTTCTTTACATCCCAGCAGCTCCCAGCCCAGCCCCAAGAATCTCTTCAACGCCTGCTGGACTGCGTGAAAGACCTCCGGCCTACTCCACTGCGTTCGTCCCGCCACCATGCCATTTTCGTGCACCCTTACCTGGCCACTTCGACCCACGTTTTTGTGCGCCGCGACGCTGTCCGAGCTCCACTAACACCGGCCTACGACGGACCTTTCTGCGTTCTCCGCCGCACCCCGAAAACCGCCGCCCTCCTACAGAACGGCCGCGAAGAAACCGCCAACCGAGACCGTCTTAAGCCGGCTTACGTGGAGACCGCACTGGAAAGTCTCGCAGCGCCGCCTGACCTAGTGCTCCAGTGCCAGCGCCGGCCCCCCGTCCGTTTCGACTTCCAGTCTAGGCGGGGGGCCCTGTAGCGCCCTCTCTTGGGTGGCGCCGGGAACCCGGATAGCGCGCGCCACCCGGCGAAGACAATAAAGACGGCACCTGGCCGTGGCTCGTGCAGCCACGGCTCGCGAGCCACGGCTGGCAGTTCTGTTCTGGTGTCGGTTCGCAGCATTGGTCTTGTTCCTTCGCTCCTGAGGCGTTAAGCCTACAATGCCTTTCCATTTTGCTGCATCCCATTGCTTGAAAGTTTGTTGGCTGCCGTCAGATATGTATGCTTGTCAAGCCTTCGAAGGGCAGACGTCGAAACATGCCATATTTGAAATTTACTACGTAATTTTATTATGGTAACGACCCCCATCTTTCTCGATGTACTTCCGCCCCTTTAAACCTTTTGTACAGATAATTTATTGACTGCAAAATTATTATGCAATTCATTAGTCTTTCTTTATTACAGCATGAACTGCAAACGGCTAAATTTTCCTGAGATAAATAGCTCCGGAATTCGGCTAAAGTTTCAGTTCAAGAATATTTCGCGAAGCAGACGTGGTAGCACCCTCTGTTCTGCCGTCTCGTATGGGGTCTTCAAGCTCGCTGACTCTGCAAAGGCTGCGTGACTATACACTCCTTCGGAAGCTCCCCTAGCAGGAATGGCACAGTAGCGAAAAAGAAAACGCACTTACGGCTGTTGTTCAGAAGAGAGGAGGTTTTTATGGGCATTTAAATTCCTGTTGTATCCCACAGCCTCATACAGAGCCTAAGCATCCATCTTCAAGTAAATTGTAAACTCTCGAGTTTTGCTTCCGGAAATGACATATGGACTATTAGAGACGCGGTAGTGGAGAGCACCGGATTATTTTAGTCCACCTGGGGTTCATGAACATGCGCTGACGTCGCACACTAGATAGGCGTTTTTGTATTGAAACAAGGCTGCCGCACCGGGATCGAACCAGCAACCTTAAGATCAGCAACCGAACACACAAAAAAAGTAACCAACTTAAACTCAGGGACTGCATGGTCAGGAAGATACTCTTTTCGGTAAAGATGCTTCTGCACTTTCCACTTCTAGCTGTAGAAAGCAGAAATGTGCTGATCTCAGAGATACTTTTTATAAGTCGGATGTTTTGCCGAAATTATTCGCGGACCTTATATACGCTTCGCGAGCTTCTTGCGATTCGCGAAACACGCGAAAATTAAGTGCTCGCAAAAATTTAGCTGTTAATATTATTTGCTGCTAGAATAGTGGCACGAGTTTTTTCTCTATATTCGCCCCCAGTGCTTCAACTGCGATGGTTGGTACTGTTCTTTAAGCGCTTTTTGTCTTGTAATGGTAATACAAAACAAACGTCCAGTAGTGATAGTTTATATTCTAAGTTGCAACACGCGCTCTGCAAAATACCCCCTCTGGAAGCTAAACTGTCGAGAAAGGAAAAGAAAAAAATTATCTGAATTCACTATAGGGATGTGCGAACACCCTGAATTTCCGAATAGAGAATCGCATATCCTTCTATTCGATTCTCATGTCCAACATTCTGAGATAAAATATTTGAAAATTTGAAAATTGTAAGATACTGCTATGGAAATACTGAAGGTAATGGCCCATTCTTCTGATACGCAGCAAAATTCTTTCTTTTAAAGTGTTTCCATCGGTCGCATCGAACAGTTAAGCCTGGCATAGAAAACCAATGTCTTGATAGCAGAACGTTAACAGAAAAAAAAATACGAGACTACTGCCGGGTCATATGCGAATATACTGATTTTTATAGTTAGATCATACATTATACGAAAAAAAAATCGTTCATAAACAATTTCCGGCTTAAAAATGCTTTTGTCCAGAATTTTTTGGTATGGAACGAACAAAACACTGCGTGCTCAAAATGATTCGATACGAATGAATCCATTGTCAAATTTTCAAATAATTTTCAAATAACTGACGCAAAGTTTTAATTGGTCACGTCGTTATCTTTTTTGTTCGACGACAATTTCAATAGCAGGGCCTACTCCGACACCGCACAGGATGTTGCTGAGATTATTCTAAGCTAGAGTGAGGGTTCAGCGCCGCTACGCGGTTGATTCGTGATACAGCGCTCATAATGCTCATATACATAACTTTCAAGATTAGGCGGCGCGACAAGGCTCAGTCAGGTTTAGCGAAACCCACTTTAATGGCGGATATCGGAAGCGATGGTTCCAACAGTCATCCCCTCATCACCTAGAATTTGACTCTAGTTTGTTTGCTGTCTGCATTAGCAGCAAAGGGTAGTTTTCCTATGCGTGTGACACGATGGCCATAAAGTCGCTATACTGACTTCGTACTGCGCGCCCCCTAATGGAGGTCAGTGTTGCTTCCTTTTACAGCAACAGCTTCAACTCCATGAAATATAGTGCTGCCGCTAGCGCTTCTCTTTTTCGCACGAACTGCCGTTCTGTACAAATATCAATCAATCAATCAATCAATCAAACAAGCGTGCTTATATTCGCGCATTGGGTGCTACTGTTAGAACCACCTCTCCATCTCATCAACCGCCGCCATGGTGACACGATGGCGGCTAGCGACACCTTGGTGACACTGATCGTTTTCTTGGACTAGTATAGGCGATGCATGGCTGTACTGAGAAAAAGACACGCCGATCGAAGCCTAACTGTGGTCGCAATGCGTTCCACCAATTATGCTAAACCAATGCACAGCATTCAACCTGTTTAGTGCCGAGCAGCAATCAGAGAAATCGGCAATAATTTGTAGCAACAACGCGGTGTACACTGGAAATGATGTACTTGAGGCTGCAGAGCCCATTGTTTAGTAATTAATTATTCGGAACTATGAAAAATTATTTCACCTCTGTCAATGTTAACTTTTGCGCTGATGTCTCGTACGCACGTAACGCTTGTGGAACATGTGCTCTGCATTGTGAAGGACGTTGCTGTTTGGGAAGTATTACTGCTTTCTGCTTAGTTTACATTCATCGTAAGTTTGTTGTGCCGAGTCTTATGCGTTATGTCGAAGGGCGCTCAGTGTATTTGAGCAGAAAACCTAGACAAGGGATCCCTGATTTAGCCAAAGGTTTCATTGCCAAGTTTCTCTGCTTTGCAGGCACCCGAACTGTGGGCATTCAGTGTCAAGCGGCATAAATGCGACGTTCTGGGCACTCATGCCGCGGCTTCTTGGGCCGTTCGCGAGCGCACATACACGATATATTCCGAGATATTCCCGCGGCGAAACGTGCTTTTTGTGTAGTTGATAGTGACGAAGTATCCGAGATGGGAGGGTAATGACTGCAATCAGAATTTCCACAATGGTTTGAACTTTCAAGAAACAATTCGGCCTCTTCTGAAGAGCGTGGTGCTGATATGCGTGAAGGAAAGCGGTTTTAAGCCAAGGTTGTTTGTTTGTTATTTTTTTTGCAGTTTTCGATCACAGAGCAGCGGTCATGATTCTAAACAATTTTCGTCGCTGCAAACGATCTATTTTTGCTGATTTGTGAATCACGAAAAATTCAGAAAAATTATTTTTATGGGATTAGTTGAGGTGTCCTGCAGACAAGCACCATTGAAGCCTATTCGGAGGTCATTTTTGTCGCAATGTTCTTCAGAGCACCGCTGTTTGGAGCATGGCGGTGCATTCAGACACCATAAAACATCAGCAAGTCACTTGGAGCGTTGCCAAGTGCGTGCCCTAAATTCCTCTGTTAATCAGCGTTAGTAGCAAGAAAACGCCTTCGTTTAAAGCTAGAGCGTCCAAAGCAGTGGTTGAAACTACTTTGAAACATGGACACACTTGTTTAGACCTGAAAGAAAGCCTCTTTCGCTCCCTGCAACGTTTGTAGCCGGCTTCGAGCCACGGCTTCGAGCCACGGCTTCGAAAACGGTCCGAAATTTGAATGGGTGTTAGCTGGCCGCAAACTTGATATGCGTTTCTAAACAGGTTTGCGTATCTATGCCTCCACTGCTTATTTTCGTTTTTTATAGTAGCAGTGATGAAAGTTCTTATTTTGGCAAAAGAGGACAGCGCAAGACAAGACGAGGGCGTAGAAAGCAGACATACCTATACCTACAGACGCATAAGAGGCGCCTATATAGGAAGAGGGGTGCGCCTGTCCTGTTATTTTTTTTTTACGTCCTCGTCTCGTTTCGAGTTCTTCTCTTTTACCAGCACTAATGGACCAACTAAGGCGGCGTAATGCTTTACTGATGTAGTGCTTCTCATCACCCCACTTTTACAGTGATTCATATGACTTATGCTATGTTTCTTCGCTGTGGTTGTCGCGAGTACGTCAGCAGCAAGTGGGCTGAGTGCAGTATCATTATGTCTGCTGGGTCCCAGCGTAAGTTATGAGTACAATGATTTTAGTGTCCGCAATTGGAACGAAATATACTGTCATGTAGACGCTAATGAGATAACGACAAAAAGTACAGGGAGCACTTAATAAACTAGGTGTGAGTAAAGCGAAATAATTACATTTCCATCCTAATTATATTACAATTTCATTCTAATTCTATTCCAATTTTATTTCGATTCTATTCTGGTTTATGGGGGTTTAACGTCCCAAAGCGACTCAGGCTATGAGAGACGCCGTAGTGAAGGGCTCCGGAAATTTCGACCACCTGGGGTTCTTTAACGTGCACTGACATCGCACAGCACACGGGCCTCTAAGAATTTCGCCTCCATCGAAATTCGACCGCCACAGCCGGGATCGAACCCGCGTTCTTCGGGCCACCAGCCGAGCGCCATAACCACTCAGCCACCGCGGCGGCTGATTGTATTCTGATTTATTCTATTCATTCGTAGTTTTTGCACTTTTACGTACTAGTACTGACTGTTACTGGTTAACATTTCCTATTTTCCCGCCTTTGATGACATCATACCGCTTGGACGAATCGCGAGTTTTGTAACACTAAATCTTTTTTGGTGACCCAGGGTTTTTGTGTCGACCAGCCAGCCAATGCTTTCGTATTCATCGAGTTTGAACACTTGGTTTAACGGCGATGTTTTCGCTGAGGTGTTGCCAGCCATCAAAAACAGTGCTTTATGCAAAACGTTGTTGCTTTAAGATTTAAGCTCTGTAATATGGGAGTAATTACTCATTTACACAAAAATACCGAAGCATTAGGGTCCACACCGCTGCAAACACGCAATATGAATACTCTAAACTGCAACAGTAGCAACTCCACATAAGAATATAAGCAGAACAATGCCCCAGATACATGCATATGAAACATTGGTCCGCACAGAAAAATTTAGATTTAACTGACAGGTTGTACCATGAGTTTTATTAAAATTCGTATCTAGAATATTGTCACCGTTGTTTAAGTGAAACTTTAAATACCACTTAAGCTCCAGTTATTAGCTGGGATATTAATGAAACCCGGTTAAAAGTGTGTACACAAATGCAGCGCTGCAATCAACCAACGCGTGAAAGAGTGCGTGTAAATGTTCTTTATTGACATCCGAATCCAAGAAATCAAACGCGAGGCAGTTTTATGCCTCAGAACATCGGTTCCGCGATCCAGCGCTCTGAGCCTTCGATCTCCACCAGCGTCAGGTAAACTTTGTAACGCGGGCATGGACGGCATCCGCCTGCGCGCACAGCGATCGGGATGGACGTTTCTGCTGTTTCTGCAAAATGTATGGTGCAATGGAAAAGAGATGGTTGCATTCGTGCCCGACTACGCAATTTGGGAGACCTTGACTGCGCAATTCTGGAAACAAAACTTCCAGTGCGCCCGCTGTTGGGCAGTGCCACGTATGCGACGCGCGAGGGAACTTGATCCATTTCACGGTCGCCTGAGGTGGCCTCGTGCTTCAGGCAACGAGGACCGTTGAGCAAACAAGCGCCAACGTGGTTACTCGGCGCGTGTCATCAATCAGCGATGGGACTCCCCCCCCCCCCCCCCCCCCCCCCCGTTACTGCGGTCATCGGCCGCAAAGGGTGCAAGGGGGTCGGGTGGGGGGGAGTCCCTCCGCAGGCTTTGCCGCTGCTAGGCTTAGAGGCGTGCGTGCGCCGCCCGATCGAATACCGTGGCAATCCAATTACGCAGGAAGAGAGCGCGCACTCGCCCAGGCGCTCGTTGTGCACTCAAATGCTAAATGAACTTCGACTGCGGCGGCACTCGCCGTGTGTAAACGGGCGCAACAGGGCGCAACCACACGTACACTGGATGGCGTTCTCTTGGAGCGTGCCTGATAGAGTTGCCTATGCGCGATTACCGGGAACTGCGGACGCCGGGAAATGTTGCCCGCTCGGGCGCTAATAATTGGTGTTCGATGGCACAGGAACTTCGAGTTCTCTCTTGGTTGTCTTCGCTAATACCCAGATCGACGCGGTGCGCGGCGATGCTAATGGGCAAGGGACGCGCAGCATTGGTGCTCGCCGCGTCGATTGCGCAGTTCTAAGTTATTTATGGTTTTTACAGCCCCGCCTGTCTCGTTTGTTTTTCCACGTCCGCTAGCGGCTCGGAAACGAACGCTACTTAAGAACCGATGGAGTTCCCACGGATGATGAAATGAGCGTTACGAACGCGGCGTTTACGAGGAACAACGATTGCAGCCGCTGCTATACCACCGTTCACGGTTAGCGCGGGATAAACAAAAAAAATGGAAGGAGAATGAGCTTCGGGCTCGATTCTTGATTACTCTTCGCGTTAGCTTCACGCCCGAATCTGTTGAAATGAGCTATGAATTACGTAGAAGCGTAATCGCACTTTAATATCTCTTTTGAACATTAGCACAAATATAGAAGAGAGACAGCACGGGTATCTAGTGATGAGAGAGCTGTTAAACGAGATCTCGAACGCTGAGACAAGGGTGTTCAATTCCCTGCGCTGCTGATCTAACGTTGTTTTCATGCCGCAACAAGGGTGTTGAACATTTCTACGATGCTTAATGTTCAACGAAGCGTCAGTGAAGAAGGGAGCTGAAAGCAAAGGACGAGGCTATAAGGGTAAGGCGATACAGCGAGGGCGCCGTGAAGATCTGAACAACACAGTGACGCTGCAGATAAACAGCACTCAGATACAAGAAACATCGCGAAGACAATCGCAGGAATCCGACAACATGGTCGCCTTCGCATCCAGCAGCCGAGAAAGTAGGAGCTAGGAACATCTTACACAGTAGCGTCTACAACATAGATCGCAGCCAAATCTTGAAGACGCCCTCGGACAATCTGCGGCGGAGGAAGCTTTACCGCTGTACAAGGTTTCGCTTCAAGTTGACGTCGATCACTTGGTCGACTTCCTGGCTGATGGCATGAAAGACAAACGCTACGAAACGGGCGCATAAAAGTTTGTTTAGTGACGGCGCTCGGTGCCTATGAATCACAACAAAACACTGCGCAGTAGGTACGCACGGATGCATTACTACAGCGGAGGCATAGCTAGGGCTATAGACCGCAGTATTTTTTGTCATAAAACTTAGTACGGCGCTAGGGAATAAAATAAAAGGGTTTCATAAGGACGCGTTTCGAATGAGTCATGAGAAATGAGAGAGCGAGAGAGAAAAACCGCAATGAGAACGGAGCGTCGTTGAGTAGACTTATGTCCGGCCGTCAAACCCTGCACCGTGGGAAGAGAGAGATAAAGGAACCATTGGCGATGAATGCTTGAGGCGGTCCCACGGTTCTTTTAACTTGCTTCGGTTTTCTTTTGAGCTCTCCCTCTCCGACCTTGTTGGTGTGCATGAAAACCGACAACAACTGAGCGTGCAAACTGCCTTCTGCAATATTTTGCGCTTGATTATTCGAATCAACGCCCTTGTCTTTGTTGACATATGAATGCGATATTTTCCGCAAAATTCAGTACACCATTCTTCTCATATTTTGCTGCTAACCTTTCGTTATGTCCGCAGCAGCCCTTGGCTGGTTTCTTAACCTTGCTGAAAGACACGAATTAAAAGCTCCATGCAACTGGAAGGGAATTCTACTCAGAAACACGTGACGTGGCAGTGGAAAAGGAAGCGAAAACACCATGCGGGTGCAAGCCAGAAACAAAAAAAGAAAGAATTTCGATGAAATCGAGAAAGACAGTATAGCCTACATGTTTAATGAGCGCTCGACATGATGCGCGCATACAAATAGATTTCTCCCGACGCTCCCAAACACGGAGCAGTACCCAGCTGCATGCCTCGTCGTCCCTTCCGCGAGCTTGCATGCGCTTTCTTGCCGCTTCGCCCGACGCCCGCGAAGGTAAACGGAGCGCGGGCAGCGAAGATGTGTTCAACGAGCTTCCTGCCGCCTCCTGTCACGGGTAATCACGGAAGCATCCCAAACATAGAAGCCAAGCAAGCAGCGGTAGGAAAGAGAGCGTGGTTCCCCCCCCTCCCCCCCCCCCCCCCCTCCCCCCGGCCCCTTCGGCGTTCATTCCGTTCTGATGCCTCACTCATTCTGGCGCCAGGCTCTTTTCCCGGGCACTCCTCTTCTTACCTAATCTCCCTGCCGTCTCGTTTTCCCTCGCCGCTGGCCTTCTTGTTTCGGCATATCCACCGCACACGCGCCGTGGCGCGAATGAATGCACGTCCGCACCGCGGACACACGTGCGTGCGCGTACAACAGCGACCGATGCGCACCAGGCTGCCGCGAGGCCCGCGGAGGCCGTATCGGAAGCAGCAGCTGCAGGAGCAGCAGTGCGGCTTGGCGCGCGGGTGCCCGCCAAGGACGGCAGGAAATGGACAGCTTATTAATGAGGCGCGCAATGGAAGAGAAAAGTGGCCGGCGAGATGGGAGTGGGGAGAGAAACTAGGTGCGCGTCGCACGGGCCCTCGCGCGTCATAAGTCAAGCCCGATTTTGGCGAGAGGCGGCGGGGGAAGATGGTCCAACATAAATCACTCGCGCGGGGAGCGCGGCGCGCACACATGTTCGCTTTCTTGCGAGGCGGGCCGCGACGCGCATCTTTTCCGGGGATCCGCACACGGGGCGCACGCTGGCGTCGCTCGCGGTGTGCTCGCGTTCTGCCTGTGACCAATACGGTTGCCCGGTCATTAATCAACCCGTGATGAGGTGATAGCGGTGCGAACAACTTGAAAGAAAACAGTGACAACTGCTGCAGACGTCTATTCTCTGTTGTTTTCTTTGTTTTTCTGATTCCCTATCTCTCTCCTTCTTGGGTCGTATAGGTGCGACCTCGAACTATTTAAATTTGGGCTGACCCGCGGTGCTTGTGACCGCTATTTTCTTTTGTGCCACAAGGAATCTTGCTGATCGCTGCTTTTATTAAGCGACATACCCGTCTCCAGTCGCGATGTTCCCAGGGTGCTTAAATTAGAAACGAGATTTGTCGCTTCAAGCTGGCCATCGCGCAGAGCATCTGCGTTCACTCCGAAAAAAGAAAAAAAATGTCGAGGGCTGAATTTCTGCGTTTACATCGGAAAGCAAAATGCAGCGCTCGGAAGACAGCACCGCGCGTTTTGCCAAATTGTCGCCGTCACCTGAATTTCCGGTCTCGTCGGATTGCTCCAATCGCCTCCGGAGCAATTTGTGAGTTCAGTGCCAAATCAATCAAAAGGGCCCCAGAAACGTAACAGCCGTTTATCCTTTCGTTAACGTCGAGCGCATTTCTCGCCCCTTTTACTCGAGAACTTTATACTGGAATTTCAATTTACGAACGCCAGACTTTCCGTTGAGTGCGCCGGGAAAAAGTTAATGAAAGTTTCGAGCCGTCATTCACGCAAAACTAAGCGCACTGCAAACATTTTTAGCTGTCATTAGTGATTTCTTTTCATATTTATAGCGTTCTCTCTCTCTCTCTCTGGTGCCTTTTTTATTTATAAACATTGGCCTATGCTGTGCACAGTGTCGTACATGTAACATAAGGTGAGAAAAGAACAAAAACTCTCATTCGCTGGCGGCTCAAGTAAGCTCAACGACAACTTTCTTCTTAACAGTCGTTCTATAGGGAATCGTCACGCGCCAGACCCACATGAACCCGAACCACGCGCACGCAAGACAGAACGAATTACCATACAAAAAAAAGAAGAAGAAAGCGATAGAGATGACTAAACATAAAGATTACCAATAATACTTGTTTTCGTTTTTTTGTTTTTTTTGCGTAAGCTTTTGCTTCCGACATAAAAATGGTCGCAAGAGCTCGCAGGCGGAGCGCACAATACGTGCGCGGCTGCCGAAAACAATGACGCCATCCCGGGAAAAGCGCCGTCCGCAGGCATATGGGCGCCTGAAACAAAGCAGCCATTGTCGGCTAAGCCGACTGCACGCGCTCTTGCCGGCAGCGCGTCCCGTCCGGACGCGCATCGAGTCGCGCTCGGCGCAGTCCGCGTGCGCGCGAATACAGCGCACACGTGCCTTTATAGAAAGAGAATATAATGCGGGACACGGAACACTGTGAGGCGAAACAAGGGACCCCGGATTTCGGTAGTCGGTACATGGAAGCGCAACATTTGCGCCTGCCACTCCGCGCTCGCTAAGCAGAGCGACAGTACGCGCTGAATATATGTGATCGGTGTTCATTGCAGTTACTAAACTGAGTTCCATGCTTGGTACATAGTATGGCAACAACCTCACTTTTACGTTTCGAACGTCAAAAGGGCGGTTTGTCTTTCGCCTTCAAGGTCTTTAAGGGTGTTTAAGGTATTAAAGTGCAGCGAAATGAAGCTATATTATGAATAATCCCAAGCCCATAGCCTGGCATCAACTAGGCCGGGTGAATGCAGGTC